>NW_027960409.1:0-1182 GCF_054177405.1 Leptonychotes weddellii
ATAAGGGAGCTCCTAGGGCTCCAGGTAGAGCGGGCAGGACAGAACTGGCACGTGGGAGGGATTCAGAAGGGTCTGTTAGAGAAGGGATGGAAACCAGGCTCCTTCTCCACCTCCTTAGCCAAAGCCAGCTTCAGGGTTTAAGGTCCTTCAGGGTTTAATGCCTGCATGCCCCTATGTCGCCCCCTGGAGGCGGTTCTGGTGGCTGCAGCAGGGATGCTGACCAGGCTCCCAAGGATGTGAGTGGGTCCTTGAGTCCTGGGCAGAGGTGAGGGACTGGTCAGCCTGGGTCCTGGTCCCTGGGGGTCCTAGACTGCCTGACTGCATCCCAGGGCAGCATGAGCCCAGGGAGAGGACAGGCACTGCCCAGAAGATTCCTGATCCTGTGTCAGGAGAATTGTCCACCCAGAGGGATGTGCTCCCTCAGCAGGAGCTCTCTGTCCTCGAGATTTCAAGGAATGACCTAGTAGGGGTCTCTTGAGACTTTGGGGAAAAGGTACCGGCCTGGGGCGCTGGACACTACAATGCCCTGTCTCCCCATCACAGCACTGGTAGGATTGCATCCATTGTGTCCCTGTCTCTGCTCTGCTCTAGGTCTCCCCACAGGAACCAGGAGCTGGAGCGGCTTCACCCAGACACTCAGCTGAGGGATCCCAGGGCTGCCTCTGTGAAAGGGGAGGAGACCCTCAGACCAGGGGAAACACAGGCAAATGCTGGGTTCTCATGTCCCACCTGCCCAGGACTTTCCCCCTTGTTCCCCAGGACTCCTTGGGCTGCTGAGAAACCTTCAGGGACACCTAGCAGGTGTCCCCACAGACCAGGGGCCTTCAGGATGAGGACTTGCCCCTGGACCTGTTTGGAGGTCAGAGTAGGTCTCTGAACTCCCCTGGTAGTAACTGCAGCTGGGGTGGTGATCCAGAGTTTGTGGCAGGTCAGATCTCTGAGGAAGAGGAAGGACACAGGCTGCCCACCCAGGCCCTCCGGGGAGAGAAGTCAGTCACAGACAGAGATGGGAGGGGGGTGTCCGTGTTCTGGGAGTGAATGGGGGTCTGACCTCTAACTGTAGGAGTCCCCTGTCGTCCCTCCTGAATCTAGGAGGGGGAAAGCCCTGACAGTCTTACAGGGACAGCCTCGGGCACGTGCTGGCCCCCTCCCATGCTGATGACAGCGCCCTTAGAGGACGAC
>NW_027960410.1:0-211 GCF_054177405.1 Leptonychotes weddellii
TTTAAAACAACGTTATAATGCACAAATTTGCACATAAAATGTCATTTTCATGCACACACTAATTTATCTGAAATATACATTTACACAAGTGGAATTTCAGGGTCTATGACTACGGGCATTTTATACATTTAATTCATATTGCTAATTTGTCCTCGGTAAAGGTTTTATTAATTTGCACCCATACCAGCAATGTATGAGCAGGCCTCAGGGA
>NW_027960411.1:0-211 GCF_054177405.1 Leptonychotes weddellii
TCGGTTGAAGAAATTTATATATTCAGCAATTTCTTCTTGCTTACTATCTGCTGAAAGGCACTGGGATAAGACAAAAATGAATTCAGCATTGGCCTCAAAGACCTCACTGTCTAGTGGAGGAAAACAAACTGCACCCATGGCTATGTGTGTACTAATTGCTTTTTTTTTTTAAGATTTTATTTATTTGAGAGAGAGAGAGCATGGGGGGGGG
>NW_027960412.1:0-211 GCF_054177405.1 Leptonychotes weddellii
CAGGAGGAGGACGAGACATGTGTCAAGCAGATCTGTCCCAGTTGCCACAATCTGAAGAAGAAGCACCCCAACCAGCCTACAGAATTCTAGGGAGAAGCAGAGCTGCCCAGCCAAGCTCCTCACAGGCCACCTATACCCCAGTGAATCTACAAAGAAGTGAATATTTTAAGTCACTTACTTTTGGGGTGAGTTTTTTTTTATGCAGCAACAG
>NW_027960413.1:0-211 GCF_054177405.1 Leptonychotes weddellii
CTCAATCTTCTGTTTACTCTGTTATGAGTCTTCTTATTCATTTTAGCAAGTCAGAAGCAGACAGTTGGAACAGTAAGGCAAAAGACAATACTCTCTCTGGCATTCATCGATGTTTAAAGAGAAAACCCCTTTAGAAACACTGAAGGTGCCATCTTAACTTTTTTTAATTAAACTGTTATGATTGTAAACTATCAAAATGAGTCACGCTGTT
>NW_027960414.1:0-211 GCF_054177405.1 Leptonychotes weddellii
ATCTTTAAAATTATACTTATATATACTAGAGTTATTCACCTTTCAGTAGAAACAGTTGTTTTAAAATGTTTTCAAATTCATCATCATATTATAATTATCCTAACAATTTCATGCTGACCAATACTTCAGGTCCTTTTGCTGGATCGTGCACATGGGGGAAGTGTATAAAGATGGAATGAGGGCGCCTGGGTGGCTCAGTCGGTTAAGCGAC
>NW_027960415.1:0-211 GCF_054177405.1 Leptonychotes weddellii
GCCTTAGGACCCTGTGCAGGGGGAGGGACAGCCATGAGGCAGAAGAGGGGTGACTCCTGACTGGCTCTGCCCCAGCTGACCCTGAGGGGGGTGGAATCGAGTGTCCTGCCCCCTGCCCTGCAGGCATGTCCTTGGTGGAGGTGTTCGTCTCGGCTGATTGTGACCATGGTGTGTCCACATCTGTCTTGAGGTGTCTCTGTGGGGAAGTGGC
>NW_027960416.1:0-211 GCF_054177405.1 Leptonychotes weddellii
TATTTGACACAAAGCGCGCGCTCGAGTGCGCACAAGTAGGCAGAATGGCAGGCAGAGGGAGAGGGAGAAGCAGGCTCCCCGCTGAGCAAGAAGCCCAATGTGGGACTCGATCCCAGGACCCCGGGATCATGACCTGAGCCGAAGGCAGACGCTCAACCGACTGAGCCACCCAGGCGCCCCAACCATCCCTCAATTTTCTAAGTATATAGTT
>NW_027960417.1:0-211 GCF_054177405.1 Leptonychotes weddellii
TTAACTCCTAAGACAATCCCTAAACCTTAAAATTCAAACAAGCAAGAAGTGGCCTATGGAACAGTAAGAACAGTGGCGTGGAGATGGAGGTAATTTTTTTTTTTTAAAGATTTTATTTATTTATTTGAGAGAGAGAGAATGAGAGACAGAGAGCATGAGAGGGAGGAGGGTCAGAGGGAGAAGCAGACTCCTTGCCGAGCAGGGAGCCCGA
>NW_027960418.1:0-211 GCF_054177405.1 Leptonychotes weddellii
GTAACTGTTCAGTGCCATCTGGGTTACAGCGACGTCATCAGAGGAGGCCTGGTCACAGACTTCCATTCATCCTTTAGCTTGCCTTTATGGTCCATGTGGTGGCTCCGCAATTCAACACTGAGAGCTGAATTCCGATTCATGTCCCTGAAGTTTCTGGGGAGCCTGGGATCTAGCTCACTGCTGTTCTCTTTCACACTGAGACTCCTTGAAG
>NW_027960419.1:0-1182 GCF_054177405.1 Leptonychotes weddellii
GTTTCGACTTCCATGCAAAAGTAGGGCCACAGTGCTAGCTAGATCAAACACACGGTGAGTCGTGTTCTGCCATTTGCTGGGGCCTGAGTGTCACTCGGTATTAGCCTTCGGACTCCCCTGCAGTGCTCTCACGCACGCACACAACAAAAGGGTTCCACCTTCAGGAGCGGCTGTTTTCGCTGAAGCACGGATTCTCTCCTGAGGTTTTCATTTGAGTTAGGTTGTTGTCTTTATTCCTTCACGCACACCCGGGTCAACAGTACTAGGCCCATAACCTTGATGTGAGTTGAGAGCTGCCTTCTATGCCGGGCTGTCTCTTCCCTGATTTTACGAAATGGAACCCTTCCCCAGCTCTCAACCGCAGTACACCCTAAATGTCTTTCTGCAACAGAGAGGTCGCTGTTAAATAAGCACAGTTTCTCTCCAGTGTTGTTTCTCCGAGTTAGAATGCCAGCGATTAGACTTCCATGCAAAAGTACCGCTGCAGTGCTAGCTAGATCAAGCACACGGGGAGTCGTGTTTTCCCATTTGCTGGAGCCGCGCGGGAGTGCACTGCAGGGATCTGCTGGGTTTGGAGACTCCACCCGGGGTCGGGTGCCAGAGATAAAAACGCGCGGTCACAGGCCCGGTGAGCACAGAGTGTGGCCGGAGACCAGGGAGATGGGAGAGACTGACGGCTTTTCTCTGGGGGCTCACTGAGTAGCGGGACCCCGAGTTCTCGGCTCCTCCGGGGCAGAGATTGGGAGGCCGCCATTTTCACTCTCTGCCTCCAAAGGTGTACGGAAGCTCGCAGGGAACAAAAGCTCTGAAGAGCAAACCCGAGCAGATTACTTAGCCGGGAGGGGGCAAGGACGGGGAAATTCCGCCTCCGGCAAAGACATTTGGAAACCACGGCAACAGGCCCCTCCCCAGAAGATCAGCGAGAACCGCCAGCCAAGACCTAGTTTACCCATCAATGAGAAAGGCAGAACTCCAGCGCTAGGGGAATAATGCACATAGAAACCATGGCTTTTTTTACCAGGATTCTTTAGTCTTTCAAAGTTAATTTTTTTTAACTGTGTTTTTTTCTTTTTTTAATTTTTCTTTTTCCCTTTTTCAACCAACATCTTATCAATCCCTTGTTTAAAAAACATTTTTATTTTTCATTTTTACACTCATATTCTATCCCTTCATAGTAGTTAC
>NW_027960420.1:0-211 GCF_054177405.1 Leptonychotes weddellii
CAACCCGTCCCAGCAAACCAGGACCATTGGTCACCCTTGCTGTGTCAGACTCACCTGGAGGGCTTGGTTAGCACGGATTCCCAGGCTCCACCCTCAGAGTGTCTAATTCAGCAGCGGTGGGGGTTGAAGCCCAAGATTTTGCATTTGTTAACGAGCTCTTGGGCGATTTGATGCTGTAGGTCTGTGGACCATGTTGTACGGGCCCAAAGAA
>NW_027960421.1:0-211 GCF_054177405.1 Leptonychotes weddellii
TTTAAAGTCTTGATTTCCTTGTTGATCTTTTGCTTAGACGATCTGTCCATTTCAGTGAGGGGGGTGTTAAAGTCCCCCACTCACATCCCACTATTTTAAATGTAAAGCTGAGCAAGGAAAAGGCATCATGTTCTGGAAGCCATGCAGGGAAGGAGAGATGTCTTAGTCTTAATACTTAAATAGTCCTTAGTGGAAATCATCTTGATTTTTT
>NW_027960422.1:0-211 GCF_054177405.1 Leptonychotes weddellii
TCTGCAGTTACTTTTTATTTTAAAAATGTTATCGAATCTCTCTAATTCACTGGTCTCCTTGTTTGGTTACAGAATGGTCTTCAAACGGTGTGGGTTTTCCCCAGCACCTACTTCATCATACAGGATACCTGGCGGTGGTGTCTACTTTGATCCAAGGATATGTGAGCTCTTGTACATACTCAACGTATTCAGAAGTCAACTACCTCTGGCA
>NW_027960423.1:0-211 GCF_054177405.1 Leptonychotes weddellii
CATTTTTGTTTTTTTTGTTTGTTTTGCTTGAGCAACTGGGAGAATCGATTTATTATCAACTGAGAGAAAAAATTCTAGTGGCACATGCTGTGGAGAAAGATTACTATTTCAGTTTTTATAGATAATATTTGAGATAGATATTAGACTTCCAAGTGGAGATTTAAAGTGGATGATCTGAGATGTGACAGAGAAGTCTAAACTGGAGATACAA
>NW_027960424.1:0-211 GCF_054177405.1 Leptonychotes weddellii
TAAATTCTATACTAGTTAACCATCATGGATATCCTGAACTTTGTCATCACCTGGAAATGCTTTGCCTCTAAAATCTTAAATTCTAACAAAACTATTTTTGGCCAGAACCTCATATTCTTCCACTTCTTTTACTTCCTTACTCCTACCACACCCATTATCATTTCTACAGAGACTTTCATTCCCTCCTCTCTCACTTTTCTCCAAGTTCATA
>NW_027960425.1:0-211 GCF_054177405.1 Leptonychotes weddellii
TACCAGAGGGGCGGTGGGTGGGGGGATTGGTGAAATAGGTGAAGGGGATTAAGAGTACACTTATCTTGATGAGCACTGAGTAATATATGGAACTGTTGAATCAGTATATTGTACACCTGAAACTAATATTACACTGCATGTTAACTACACTGGAATTAAAATTTAAAGAAAACAAGAAAAAATTTTAAAAAGAACTAGACATGTGTTAATG
>NW_027960426.1:0-211 GCF_054177405.1 Leptonychotes weddellii
TACCAGAGGGGCGGTGGGTGGGGGGATTGGTGAAATAGGTGAAGGGGATTAAGAGTACACTTATCTTGATGAGCACTGAGTAATATATGGAACTGTTGAATCACTATATTGTACACCTGAAACTAATATTACACTGCATGTTAACTACACTGGAATTAAAATTTAAAGAAAACAAGAAAAAATTTTAAAAAGAACTAGAGATGTGTTAATG
>NW_027960427.1:0-211 GCF_054177405.1 Leptonychotes weddellii
AGCAAAGAAGGACACCTGGTTGGCTCAGTCATGATCTCGGGGTAGTGGAATCAAGTCCCACCTCGGGGTCTGCATGCTGATCACTGAGTCAGCTTGAGATTCTCTCTCTCCCTTTGCCCCTCCCCCCACTCACACTCTATTTCCCTCCCTCTCTCTAAAATAAGTAAAATCTTTACAAATATATTTAAAAATTAAACTATGATACATTTTC
>NW_027960428.1:0-211 GCF_054177405.1 Leptonychotes weddellii
GAGGAAGCCCCGGAAGAAAAGGCAGTTTTAGGGCCCCCGAGGTGGGAGGAGAGGGAAGGGGGAAGGGCTCAGAGTGGAAAAGTCCCGGGGACCGAGACGGTGGGGAGAGTGTCTTCATGGCTTCCTCCCCTACCCGCACTCACCCTCGAAGGAGGCCTCAGCGGAGATGGGCACCTGAAGAGGGCCACTGCCTGAGCCTGAGACAGAGACA
>NW_027960429.1:0-211 GCF_054177405.1 Leptonychotes weddellii
TTCTTTATCCATTCATCTGTCGATGGACATCTTGGCTCTTTCCACAGTTTGGCTATTGTGGACATTGCTGCTATAAACATCGGGGTGCACGTACCCCTTTGGATCCCTAAATTTGTATCTTTGGGGTAAATACCCAGTAGTGCTCTATTTTCAACTTTTTGAGGAACCTCCATACTGTTTTCCAGAGTGGTTGCACCCTACTGAGGTATTT
>NW_027960430.1:0-1182 GCF_054177405.1 Leptonychotes weddellii
ATTGACCAGAACCCAAGCAAGATGCACCTGTTTTCTTGGGACCTTAGGGTTGCTGGCCTCTTGTTTTCCCAGCCTGTCTTCTGCGGGAGGGGCCTGCCGTGCTGTTACTCAGGCAACCCTGTTTGGGCGGAGTTGCCCTGCCCCCCTGTGGCGGGGGATGGGCTCAGCGGGAATCAGTTTTTGGGGCTTTTGTTCTCTGGTGGCTCTCCCTGGCGTCTTCCCACATCTCTTCCACAAGTCAGAGCAGAAGAGACCGTTTCCAACCCTCTGCCTCAGAGCAGAGAGATCGCAGTCTGTTCTTCAGTGAGCTCTCCAGGCCACACTGTCTCTGTTTCTGTCCATGCTGCTATAAACTGCAGCAGCCTGGGTTGTGCGCCCCTCTGCGGCACCCCCAGTCCTGCCTCCAGGTCAGAGCACGTCTCTGCCCTTTGTGCTTCTAAAACTGCCAGCTGCCCCCAGTTCACAGGTGCGACCCCTCCGCTCTGGGTTTCTGCCCCAGGGACTGCCCTGAAGTCCTTTCCCCTCCGCTACCGGTCTGCAAGTCTGTGCCCCATCCCCAGTGTGCGAGGCTGTCGCTCACTGGTGGTGTAGGATCTCCACGGCCAGGCACCCTCCCGCTGCCGTTTATCCTCCGAAATCTGCCTACGGAATCAGGGCTCCCCACTTCGTACCTCAAAACCAACCGCCTGCAATATTCTGTTTGTAGAGATCCAGATCTTCTTACATCTCAGGCTGGTTTTGTGGGTGCTCAGAGTGGTCTGGTAGATATCCAGCTCAGTTCTGGGGACCAGTTGAAATAGGGTCCCCTACTCCTCTGCCATCTTTCGCCTCTCAGGTCTTTTTTTTTTTTAAGATTTTATTTATTTGAGAGAGAGAGCACAGTGGGGGGAGGGGCAGATTCCCCACTAAGCAAGGAGTCTGATGCAAGCTGGATCCCAAGACCCTGAGATCACGACCTGAGCTGAAGTCAGACACTTAACCAACTGAGCCACCCAGGTGCCCCAGCTTAGGTCTTGATCTCAGGTTGTGAGTTTGGGCCCTGTGTTGGGCTCCATGCCCATGGAGCCCAGTGGAAAAAAAAAATCACAAATCCTATGTATGAAACAGAAAGAGCACCCTAATGAACCAAGAACAATGTGTATAGGAAGAATCAACTTTAAACTCTTAGGAAGGAAAAAATAA
>NW_027960431.1:0-211 GCF_054177405.1 Leptonychotes weddellii
GAAGGCAGAAGAACCAAAAATGTATCCACCTTCTCCACTCAAGACGGATTATTTTTTTCTACCTTCACAATGGAAAACATACCATTAAACTCACTTTATTAATAAAATGTGTCATCACAGTGAGACCTCCGTTTTGCCCTCACCAAATGCATCAGTGAGGGCCCTAGCAGAAAACAGAACCAGTAGTGTGTGTGTGTGTGTGTGTGTGTGT
>NW_027960432.1:0-211 GCF_054177405.1 Leptonychotes weddellii
AAAAAACTGTCCAGGGCGCCTGGGTGGCTCAGTCGTTAAGCGTCTGCCTTCGGCTCAGGTCATGATCCCAGGGTCCTGGGATCGAGTCCCACATTGGGCTCCCTGCTCTGCGGGAAGCCTGCTTCTCCCTCTCCCACTCCCCCTGCTTGTGTTCCTGCTCTCGCTATGTCTCTCTCTGTCAAAAAAATAAATAAAATCTTTAAAAAAAAAA
>NW_027960433.1:0-211 GCF_054177405.1 Leptonychotes weddellii
CAAAGCTATAGAAATTAAAACAGTATGGTACTTGAACAGACATTTTTCCAAAGAAGACATCCAAATGGCCAACAGACACATGAAAAAGTGCTCAACATTGCTTGGCATCAGGGAGATTCAAATCAAAACCTCAATGAGATATCACCTCGCACCAGTCAGAATGGCTAAAATTAACAAGTCAGGAAATGACAGACGTTGGTGGGGGTGTGGA
>NW_027960434.1:0-211 GCF_054177405.1 Leptonychotes weddellii
CCTTGCTCCCCTCGCCCCCCAGCTCCACATCCCTCCCTGGGGTCTGTTCTCCCGAGTGGAACCGCCCTGGAGGAGAGCTGGTCTCGGCTGGTGCTTGCCGGGTGTCCCCAGGTCACCCAGCGGCCGTGGTCACGGGGTCCCTCATTCCCGCCCCCCCGCGCCCGCCCACCTGTGGCACATGCTGGGGAGACCTGCTGCATCCCAGGCTCCC
>NW_027960435.1:0-211 GCF_054177405.1 Leptonychotes weddellii
CCCTTTTTCCACATCCTCACCAGCACCTGTTGTTTCTTGTGTCTGTTTTCTTAACATTTATGGACACTGGAAGAGTTGGCCCACTTTATGCTAATCACAATAATAAAAATATGTCCAGTTACAAGGTTGAATTATATTGAAAGTCTTACCAGTCATTTCAAGTGTGGTGTTTTGACTAAACAATTACAATTCTTGACTATATGATATTACA
>NW_027960436.1:0-211 GCF_054177405.1 Leptonychotes weddellii
AAATAAAATAGGGCGCCTGGGTGGCTCAGTTGGTTGGGCGACTGCCTTCGGCTCGGGTCAGGATCCTGGAGTCCCTGGATCGAGTCCCGCATCGGGCTCCGTGCTCGGCGGGGAGTCTGCTTCTCCCTCTGACCCTCCTCCCTCTCATGCTCTCTGTCTCTCATTCTCTCTGTCTCAATAAATAAATAAAATCTTTAAAAAAAAAAAAAAA
>NW_027960437.1:0-211 GCF_054177405.1 Leptonychotes weddellii
TGAATGACAGACTCATTACACTCATGTGATGATTTGTCTAATGTAGGAAACAGTCATAAAAATATAAGCCAAATTAGCAATCAGACAACAAAAAGAAATCAAAGGCATCCAAATTGGCAAAGAAGAAGTCAAACTCTCACTCTTTGCAGATGATATGATACTTTATGTGGAAAACCCAAAAGACTCCACCCCAAAACTGATAGAACTCATA
>NW_027960438.1:0-211 GCF_054177405.1 Leptonychotes weddellii
CCTCATGCATGCTCATCACTGTGGAGTTGGCACCATGCAAATTCTCTCACTGTACATTTGCTCATACACTTTCCTCACCTCTCCATGAATCCCAAGACTCAGCCCAAATTGTACCTTCCCCATGAAGACTTGCTCTGAGCCTCCATTGCAATCCTTTTGGTCTTCTTGAAATTCCTCTAGTCCAGGGGTTCTCCATGGCAGGGGGGGGGGC
>NW_027960439.1:0-211 GCF_054177405.1 Leptonychotes weddellii
AGGGGTGCCCAGTTACGCGCCTCCCTTACTCTCTTGATCTCAATCTTCATCAACTTTATGATTTAAAGAGCCTGTGCGGATAATTAATCATGATTTAAGACATTGCTTTTTGAGCAAAAAATGAATTTCAAGGTTCACTAACCATCTTATGAATTCATGCTTGTTAGATTCCCAAGAGAAAGTATTTTATTAACAGTAGCAATGATAAAAC
>NW_027960440.1:0-211 GCF_054177405.1 Leptonychotes weddellii
AATATCTTTGATGAGATATGTCTAAAGGCTGATAATCATAATGATGATATATTCAGATACATATGCAGATAAAAAAATAATAGCTGCTCTAAATTATTATCCCAGACTTTCATCCTGAAAGTATGATCCAGGGCTAGTGCCTCTAGAAATAAATGTGGAGTGATACGTTATCTATGTTTTACCAAGCTGGGTAATTGTATCTAGCTGTCAG
>NW_027960441.1:0-1182 GCF_054177405.1 Leptonychotes weddellii
CAAACCATGCCTTCTCTAGGCTTTGCCATAGCCCTCTTTTTTTTTTTGAGAGACAGAGCGAGAGAGTGAGAGAGCTCACAAGTGGTGTGTGGTGGGGAGAGGCAGAGGGAGAGAGAGAATCTTTTCTTTTTTTTTTTTTTTAAGATTTTATTTATTTATTTGACACAGAGAGACACAGCGAGAGAGGGAACACAAGCAGGGGGAGTGGGAGAGGGAGAAGCAGGCTCCACGCAGAGCAGGGAGCCCGATGTGGGACTCGATTCCAGTACCCTGGGATCACGACCTGAGCTGAAGGCAGTCGCTTAACCGACTGAGCCACCCAGGCGCCCGGGAGAGAGAGAATCTTAAGCAGGCTCCATACCCAGCATGGAGCCCTACATGGGCTTGATTTCATGACCCCGAGATCATGACCTGAGCTGAAGTCGAGTCAGAGGCTTACCCTGCTGAGCCACCAAGGCGCCCATGCCATAGCTATCTTGATCAGAGTTTTAGGGTGAGTGCCCTTAATAGTAAGAGCAAGGAAGTGGTGGATAGCCTAGAGGATAGATATAAGGAAAACAGGAAGGTCACTTTCCACCTGTTTCTCCTGATCCCAGAAAGACAGATTATAATGCCATGACTCTAAAGCATGGCTTACAGTGGAGTCACCTGGGGGAACAGTTATAAATTCCAATGTCCAAGGCACACCCCCAACCAATTAAATCAGAATCTCTGATTATAGGATTTTCTTCCTGTATTGCACTTCCTAGGATATCTAATACCAAATTGAAAAAAAAAATGGTATTGATTTTATAGAGAAGATTGTCACACTTCATCCTTAAGTATGGTATTTCTTATACATTAATTTTGTAGACACCATTTGTTAAATAAGTATTTATCAAGAGTTAACATTTAGGGGCACCTGGGTGGCTCAGTCATTAAGCGTCTCCCTTCGGCTCAGGTCATGATCCCAGAGTCCTGGGATCGAGCCTCACATCGGGCTCCCCGCTTCGTGGGAAGCCTACTTCTCCTTCTCCCACTCCCCCTGCTTGTGTTCCTTCTCTCGCTGTGTCTCTCTCTGTCAAATAAATAAAATTAAAAAAAAAAAGAATTAACATTTAATTCTATCAAATGCCATTTTTTGCATCTATTGTGATGCTCAAAAATGCTCCCTCTATTCTGTCAATGCAGTGAATTTTCTTT
>NW_027960442.1:0-211 GCF_054177405.1 Leptonychotes weddellii
CACTGGAGCAACGTCCCTCAGCGGAGCTGACTTCTAAATGTTCCGATTTTGTGCTCCGCGGCTCTATCACCTGCCAGAAGCGGCTGCTGGAGGCCTCCTCCCCCACCGTCTATCCTCCCGAATATCGCCTCAGATTCACTTCGCATGCACGTCCTACCTTCCAGAAAGTGGTCGTTTTTCTGTTCAGAGAGTTGTTGCTATTCTTTTCTTT
>NW_027960443.1:0-211 GCF_054177405.1 Leptonychotes weddellii
ACTGGGTGTTGTGCACGAACAGTGAATCATGGAACACTTCATCTAGAACTAATGATGTAATGTATGGGGATTAACATAAGAATAAAAAAAAAAATTTGGAAATTGACCTACCGTATGATCCAGCACTTCTTCTTCTTGGTGTTTATCCATAGAAAGTGAAAACACCAATCTGAAGAGGTATATGAACCCCTATGTTCATTGCAGCACTGTT
>NW_027960444.1:0-211 GCF_054177405.1 Leptonychotes weddellii
TTTTTTTTTTTAAAAGATTTTATTTATTTATTTGAGAGAGAGAGAATGAGAGACAGAGAGCACGAGAGGGAAGAGGGCAGAGGGAGAAGCAGACCCCCTGCTGAGCAGGGAGCCCGATGCGGGACTCGATCCCGGGACTCCAGGATCATGACCTGAGCCGAAGGCAGTCGCTTAACCAACTGAGCCACCCAGGCGCCCCTCTTCATTTCTT
>NW_027960445.1:0-211 GCF_054177405.1 Leptonychotes weddellii
TGAATGCCAAACACTACCAGTCACCAAGGATAAAAACATGAATAAGACAATGGACTTCAAAAAACTACTCTAATAGTTTAGTAGGGGGAGCAAACATAAAAAAAAAAAAAAAAAAGATACAGGGCGCCTGGGTGGCTCAGTTGGTTAAGCGACTGCCTTCGGCTCAGGTCATGATCCTGGAGTCCCGGGATCGAGTCCCGCATCGGGCTCC
>NW_027960446.1:0-211 GCF_054177405.1 Leptonychotes weddellii
TTTTTTTTTTTAAAGATTTTATTTATTTATTTG
Source organism: Leptonychotes weddellii (assembly GCF_054177405.1). Lineage (NCBI taxonomy): Eukaryota > Metazoa > Chordata > Mammalia > Carnivora > Phocidae > Leptonychotes > Leptonychotes weddellii. The sequence goes on from NW_027960446.1 coordinate 34, forward strand.
AGAGAGAGAGAATGAAAGACAGAGAGCATGAGAGGGAGGAGGGTCAGAGGGAGAAGCAGACTCCCCGCTGAGCAGGGAGCCCGATGCGGGACTCGATCCCGGGACTCCAGGATCATGACCTGAGCCGAAGGCAGTCGCTTAACCAACTGAGCCACCCAGGCGCCCTGAGCTACCAGTT
>NW_027960447.1:0-211 GCF_054177405.1 Leptonychotes weddellii
TTTTTTTTTTTAAAAGATTTTATTTATTTATTTGAGACAGAGAGAATGAGAGAGAGAGAGAGCACATGAGAGGGGGGAGGGTCAGAGGGAGAAGCAGGCTCCTCGCCGAGCAGGGAGCCCGATGCGGGACTCGATCCCGGGACTCCAGGATCATGACCTGAGCCGAAGGCAGTCGCTTAACCAACTGAGCCACCCAGGCGCCCCAAGATTT
>NW_027960448.1:0-211 GCF_054177405.1 Leptonychotes weddellii
TCATCAAGATACGAAATTCAGAAGCCATAAAAGAAATGATTGGTAAGTTTGACTAGATAACCACTTAAAATTTCTGCACAGAAATAAAAACATGCAACAATTAAAAACCCCCCAAGGAGCACCTGGGTGGCTCAGTCAGTTAAGCATCTGCCTTCGGCTCAGGTCACGATCCCGGGGTCCTGGGATCGAGCGCCACATCAGGCTCTCTGCT
>NW_027960449.1:0-211 GCF_054177405.1 Leptonychotes weddellii
TGTGTGTGTGTGTATATATATATATATATATGGCCAGAAACAACACGATATTCATCAATATTAGCATATTTAAATAATAAACCCTCATATTATTCAACAATGAAACATAATGAAGTAGATGTTTGTATACTGACATAGAATTAAATTTTTAAAAAAGAAAGATTAAAAAAAGGCAAGTATCAGAACACTTTGTAAACAAAATAAAAGTGAC
>NW_027960450.1:0-211 GCF_054177405.1 Leptonychotes weddellii
TTTAAAACAACATTATAATGCACAAATTTGCACATAAAATGTCATTTTCATGCACACACTAATTTATCTGAAATATACATTTACACAAGTGGAATTTCAGGGTCTATGACTACGGGCATTTTATACATTTAATTCATATTGCTAATTTGTCCTCGGTAAAGGTTTTATTAATTTGCACCCATACCAGCAATGTATGAGCGGGCCTCAGGGA
>NW_027960451.1:0-211 GCF_054177405.1 Leptonychotes weddellii
ACGGATCGTGACAGCACATTTGCCAAAGATGCATGGTGGTGTGAGAGGCTTGGCTTCTAGAGGGCTAAGCCATCCTGGCTTTCTGGCGTGGATGCGGCTGCGGCTCAGAGGCAGAGCCTCTCCACTCAAAAATACTAACGACTCTACCACTACCCAGGAAGGTTTCCAAACAAAGCTCAGTGAAAAAGAAATTTTAACCCAAACTGAGAAA
>NW_027960452.1:0-1182 GCF_054177405.1 Leptonychotes weddellii
TTTGTTTTCCAACTTGTATTTTAGCTTTCAAGTAGATTTTGAAGTTTCTAGCTCCACTGAAAAAGATACTTTCAAAAGTCATCACAGCTGTTCAGTGGTACCCAGTATCATTACTGCTTATTCTTTCTGTGAGAATTTGGAGCTTGTCACTACATTTATGAAAGCAGTAAGAAAAAGTGGCAAGAACAAGAGAGTTTTCCACGATAAAAAAAAAAAAATGCAACAACCTGCAGTGCAAAGACTCTGGAAGTCAATTTTCAGCCTGATCCCTTGTGTGACTTTAAAATCTACTCTTAGGAAAGTGCATAGTTTTCACAGTTTGAATGGATAAAGAATACACTGTTTAAAACTTCGGTCAAAATTTCCTTATTTAAAAACTTCATCACCTAGTAAAATACTTAGCTATCTTAAAATGGTCAGCAGTAGTTCATAAGTACAGAATATGGGTAATGTTTCTTTTAATGCTATTTAAATCAGGGTTATCAAATCAATTTCCTCTACGAAGTAAAAAATCGGCTATTCCTATAACACCAATTTGTTGATATTTTACACATACATAAATGCAAATCCCACTGAAGCTGCAATAAAGTGATACAGCACTATAACATGGTAAAAAAGAGCTTGAGCATTTTTCAGTAGGCTGATGTGGGTTTGAGAAAAGAGAATTCCCGTACTGTGGTAGGGGAAGCTTCTAAGGCAAGCCCCAAACCCCATCCGTGGTATTTATGCCCTTCAATTATCCTCCCTCCCAGAATGTGGGCTGGACTTTGGGACTTACTTCAAACTCACAGAATGTGGCAAAAGTGAAAGAATGTCACTTTCAATCTAGAGTATAAAAGACTTTGGCTTCCATCTTGGACACTCATACACACTCTCTCGGATGACTCACCATGGGGAAACCGTGTGTCATGTCATGAGAAAGCCCTGTGGAGGAACCTACATGACAAGCAACTGAGTGAAGAAGTTTCTGGGCTGGAGCCAGCAAAAAACTGAGACTCACTTGAATGAATTTGGAAGCAATTCTCCCCTGGTCCTCTGATGAGACTCCTGCCCCTGCCAACGGCTTTACTCCAATCTCATTAGAGACCTTAAATCAGAAGATAATAAATGTTGGCTGTTTTAAGCCATAAATTTTGGGGTAATTTGTTATGAAGCAATGGATAACTTATAAAGGTGCTTTGT
>NW_027960453.1:0-211 GCF_054177405.1 Leptonychotes weddellii
GAAAGGCAAATCAAGAAATGGATTCTTAGCTATAGAGAACTGATGGTGACCAGAGGGGAGGGGGTGGGGGGATGGGTGAATAGATGGTGGGGATGAAGGAGCGTACTTGTTGTTTATGATGAGCACAGGGTCATGCATGGAATTTCTGAATCACTATATCATACACCTGAAACTAATATAACACTGCATGTTAACTAACTGGAATTAAAAT
>NW_027960454.1:0-211 GCF_054177405.1 Leptonychotes weddellii
GCTTAACTCCAGGAGAACTGGAGGGCTGTAGGAAACTGAGACTCCACAGTTAAAGGTTTTATTTATCTATTTGACAGAGAGAGACACAGCGAGAGAGGGAACGCAAGCAGGGAGAGTGGGAGAGGGAGAAGCAGGCTTCCCGCGGAGCAGGGAGCCCGATGCGGGGCTCGATCCCAGGACCCTGGGATCATGACCTGAGCCGAAGGCAGAC
>NW_027960455.1:0-211 GCF_054177405.1 Leptonychotes weddellii
ACAAATTACAGGTTTGTGAGAAAAAAATAATGCTGTTGATTGCTTTAAACCACCATGTTTGGGGGTGGTTTGTTACACAACACCAGGCACCTAGAACAAACAGACACAGAGAAGAAATATACATGCCATCAGTATGTAGGCTGATGAATTTTCACAATCTGAACACAGCCATGTAGCCAACACCCAGATCAAGAAACACCTTCTCAGAATC
>NW_027960456.1:0-211 GCF_054177405.1 Leptonychotes weddellii
ATCTTTAAAATCATACTTATATATACTAGAGTTATTCACCTTTCAGTAGAAACAGTTGTTTTAAAATGTTTTCAAATTCATCATCATATTATAATTATCCTAACAATTTCATGCTGACCAATACTTCAGGTCCTTTTGCTGGATCGTGCACATGGGGGAAGTGTATAAAGATGGAATGAGGGCGCCTGGGTGGCTCAGTTGGTTAAGCGAC
>NW_027960457.1:0-211 GCF_054177405.1 Leptonychotes weddellii
TTTTTTTTTTTTAATTTTTTTTTTTTTAAAGATTTTATTTATTTATTTGAGAGAGAGAGAATGAGAGACAGAGAACATGAGAGGGAGGAGGGTCAGAGGGAGAAGCAGACTCCCTGCCGAGCTGGGAGCCCGATGCGGGACTCGATCCCGGGACTCCAGGATCATGACCTGAGCCGAAGGCAGTCGCTTAACCGACTGAGCCACCCAGGCG
>NW_027960458.1:0-211 GCF_054177405.1 Leptonychotes weddellii
GAGGGGGTGTCGAGTAAGAGGTGAGCAGGGATCCATTCTGTTTTGACATTCACAGGTAAAGTGCGATCGGCAGCATGGTTAAGAGACAGAGATGAGAGCAGGGAAATTACGAGCATCGCTCAGGCCAGGGTGGACAGTGTGTCACAGGCATGCATGGGCAGGAGGATCTGAAGGGGAGTCATCTGGTGCTTGCTGCTCGTCCACCAGACCC
>NW_027960459.1:0-211 GCF_054177405.1 Leptonychotes weddellii
CAGGAAAGAATGTCCAATGGAACAAAGACAGTCTCTTCAACAAATGGTGTTGGGAAAATTGGATAGCCACATGCAGAAGAATGAAACTGGACCATTTCCTTACACCACACACAAAAATAGACTCCAAATGGTTGAAAGACCTCAATGTGAGACAGGAGTCCATCAAAATCCTAAAGGAGAACACAGGCAGCAACCTCTTCGACCTCAGCCG
>NW_027960460.1:0-211 GCF_054177405.1 Leptonychotes weddellii
GTGCTCCGTGGTTCTATCACTTGCCAGAAGCGGCCGATGGAGGCCCCTCCCCCGCCGTCTATCCTCCCGAATATCGCCTCGGATTCACTTCTCCGCACGTCCTACCTTCCAGAAAGTGGTCGCTTTTCTGATGAGAGAGTTGTTGCTCTTCTTTTCTTCGATCTCCTGTTGAGTTTGTAGGTGTTCAGAATGGTTTGATCCCTATCCAGCT
>NW_027960461.1:0-211 GCF_054177405.1 Leptonychotes weddellii
GGAGGATGGGTTAGCCTGGTGATGGGTATTAAAGAGGGCACGTTCTGCATGGAGCACTGGGTGTTATGCACAAACAATGAATCATGGAACACTACATTTAAAACTAATGATGTAATGTATGGGGATTAACATAACAATCAAAAAAAAGAAAAAAAAAAGAATTGCCTTCCTTCTTAAGGCTGAATAATATTCCATTGGATGCATAGACCAC
>NW_027960462.1:0-211 GCF_054177405.1 Leptonychotes weddellii
ATTACTTCTGATATACATTTATTTTTCATAAAAAATAAGGAGAGAAGGCTCGGCCTTTGGCTGCAGAGTCTCCAGGTGCCAAATCCTAGTTCGCTCACCAAGAACCATGTAGCCTCAGGAAAAATTGTTGAAATAGGTTTGAACCTCAGTGTTCTCGTCTATGCTTTCAACATGGAGATCTCTGCAGAAGTGACAAAGTTGGAGACAAGAG
>NW_027960463.1:0-1182 GCF_054177405.1 Leptonychotes weddellii
CTTGAACCTCAGGGAGGGGCGTGGGGGAGGGGCTGCAGGGAGGGTCACAGCTACATATACTTGGAGGGGGTACTCTGTGTCTGGCACTGTGCTGTGTGCTTTCCAGCATTATCTTGGGTCCTCACTGCAACCCACAAGAAAGGATTTCTTATCCAGTTCTGCACACAAGGAACGGAGTGTGTGCCCAGAGACTGAGAAATTAGTCCCAGACTGGAGCTCAGGCAAATCTGACATCAAAGACCACGTTCTAAATAAGTTCACGGCCTCGCCTGATGCACAGAGGAGGGGCAGGCCTGGAAAGGTCATGGAAGGCTTCCCAGAGAAGGTGACACCAGAGGTCGAATAAAGATGTGTCTGTCAGTCCATGCAAGGGGCCAGAGGCAGGGAGAGCGTATGTAGGAGGGAGGGAGGTGTTCTTGATGGAGGATAGAGTATGGGGCTGAGTGGTGGTCGACGGGGCTACAGGAGTGAGAGGAGACCACACCGCAGTGAGCCTTGAAGGCCTCGTGCACAGCTTAGTTGCAAACAACAGAGTCCATTCTGGTCCCATAGAAAAGGAATTTATTTTTAAATCTTGACTAATCTGTCACAGCCAAGAGGAGCCTGAGGAGACATGATACGACAATGAAATGTCATGTGGTATCAGGGATGGGATCTTGGGAGAGAAAAGGGATGTTAGGTAAAACCTAGGGAAATCTGGGGGCACCTGGCTGGCTCAGTCAGTGGAACGAGCAACTCTTGATCTCAGGGTTGTGAGTTTGAGCCCCAGGGTGAGTATAGAAATTACTTAAAAATAAAATCTTTAAGGGGCACCTGGGTGGTTCAGTCGTTAAGCCTTCGGCTCAGGTCATGATCCCAGGGTGCTGGGATCGAGCCCCGCATCAGGCTCCCTGCTCCACAGGAAGCCTGCTTCTCCCTCTCCCGCTGCCCTGCTTGTGTTCCCTCTCTCGCTGTGTCTCTCTCTATCAAATAAATAAAATCTTTTTTAAAAAATTTAAAAAATAAAATCTTAAAAAAAAACTAGGGAAATCTGAATAAAGCATGGGCTTTAGTTAATGATAATGTATCAATATTGGTTCATCAACTGCAACAATATCTTGGGTGCAGGATACTCAGGAACCCATGTACTCTCTTCCCAATTTTCCTGTGATTTCAAAACTGTTTTAAAATGAAGAGTATGAT
>NW_027960464.1:0-211 GCF_054177405.1 Leptonychotes weddellii
AAAACCTCCATCTCAGCCCAGATTTGGCGAAGAGCGCATCCGTGGTTCCGGGGCAAGGCAGGCCTCCCGCACAGGGAGCAAGGAGCCGGGGCAGCGTCCACGTTGAGGAGGCCTGGGACCGCAGAGGCGAGGGGACGGGTGCCCCAGAGGGGAGCCTGGCAGAAGAACGGCCGCAGGAAATAGCGGGGCGTGGGCTCTCGTATTTATGAGC
>NW_027960465.1:0-211 GCF_054177405.1 Leptonychotes weddellii
CAGGAGGAGGATGAGACATGTGTCAAGCAGATCTGTCCCAGTTGCCACAATCTGAAGAAGAAGCACCCCAACCAGCCTACAGAATTCTAGGGAGAAGCAGAGCTGCCCAGCCAAGCTCCTCACAGGCCACCTATACCCCAGTGAATCTACAAAGAAGTGAATATTTTAAGTCACTTACTTTTGGGGTGAGTTTTTTTTTTATGCAGCAACA
>NW_027960466.1:0-211 GCF_054177405.1 Leptonychotes weddellii
AGGAACCTAGTCCCTCAGGTATATGTTAAAACTGGAAGAAAAACTATAAAACCTGTGAGCTCACTAAAGACCCTTAAAGGTATGATGTACATGAGAAGCCCATTCAAACATTAGGTTCTAATGTCTTTCTTTCTTTTTTTATTATGTTATGTTAATCACCATACATTACATCATTAGTTTTTGATGTAGTGTTCCATGACTCATTGTTTGC
>NW_027960467.1:0-211 GCF_054177405.1 Leptonychotes weddellii
TATTTGACACAGAGCGCGCGCTCGAGTGCGCACAAGTAGGCAGAATGGCAGGCAGAGGGAGAGGGAGAAGCAGGCTCCCCGCTGAGCAAGAAGCCCAATGTGGGACTCGATCCCAGGACCCCGGGATCATGACCTGAGCCGAAGGCAGACGCTCAACCGACTGAGCCACCCAGGCGCCCCAACCATCCCTCAATTTTCTTTCTTTTTTTTT
>NW_027960468.1:0-211 GCF_054177405.1 Leptonychotes weddellii
ATCCCGCTGGGTGCCGTCCTGATCCGCAGAACCCTGCTTCATGCTTACTTGCAGGAGAGGAAAAAGAAAGAAGAGAAATTATCAAATTATATCATTTCAGACTTGAAATGTCAGCCCCAGCTGTCTAAATGAGGGTATGCCTGTGCATATTTTTTAAATAAACTGGGATTAACTTATATTATTTTACTTAAAAACTATGTCCTGTCTCTGT
>NW_027960469.1:0-211 GCF_054177405.1 Leptonychotes weddellii
AATAAAACATACAAAAAAATGCTTTAAAATTCTTCTCTCTGGCTTTAAGTAGGTTATGATTTCTGCATGAAGATTTTTTTTTTAATTCTTATGTTAATCCCCATACATTACATCATTAGTTTTAGATGAAGTGTTCCATGATTCATTGTTTGTGCATAACACCCAGTGCTCCATGCAGAATGTGCCCTCCTCAATACCCCCCACCAGGCTA
>NW_027960470.1:0-211 GCF_054177405.1 Leptonychotes weddellii
ACACGCTGAGCCATCAGACTGATGTGATTCTGGGACAGCTAGCAGATGAACACACAGGATACGTGTCTGCAAGTTCTTGCATCAATGTTTTAAATTTGGATTTATACATCTTCAAAAAATATTTTAATTTTTTTGCATAAGTAATACATTCACAGTGTACACAAATCATAGTAATTTAAAAACATGTGCTTTTTTTTTTAAAGATAAGTAT
>NW_027960471.1:0-211 GCF_054177405.1 Leptonychotes weddellii
CAGCTCAACACCAAAAAAAAAAAAAAAAGTCAGATTTAAAAACAGGCAGAGGACCTGAATAGATATTTTTCTAAAGAAGACATACAGATGGCCAACAGATATACAAAAATGCTCAACATCACTAATCATCAGGGAAATGAAAATTAAAAACCACGATGAGATATCACCTCAAAACTGTGAGAATGGCTAGAATTAAAAAGACAAGAAGAAG
>NW_027960472.1:0-211 GCF_054177405.1 Leptonychotes weddellii
TCTTTCTTCTCGTCTTCCGGCGCGGGGTCTGCGGGCGGCTCCTCCACTGTGGCACTGTTGCTCTCTGAGCCAGTGTTACTGTCACTGGTCCCCTCCTCAGCCATACTGTCCACCCCCTCCTGCCCGCTCTCCTTGTCCTCAGGAGTAGATGTGCCTTCTTCACCATTCTGTTGGCTTTCCGTTGCTTCTTCAAGGTGTGCCTCCTCTGTAA
>NW_027960473.1:0-1182 GCF_054177405.1 Leptonychotes weddellii
GTCCTTCTCCCTCATCCTGACAGTTGGACCAGCGATATAGCCAGCCCCTATGATTGAAGGGAAAGATAACATGGTCTGTTACTCTGTCGAAAATGAAATGATGGAAATACACATCAGAGAGTAATTTGTCTTACAGTCACATCACTTTTATATTCTGCAAAATGCAATCAGCCTGCAGATATTTTTATATAATTATGTGACGGCTCTGAGGACATGCTCAGATCTGGGGCATAGGCAGTACTTGGTATTCGGTATTGTTTCAGTTTGCTCAACAATGCCTATTAAAGAACATTATTTTTTTAAAATCGCTCTCTCAAAGTATTTTTTTGCTCTGGCTTTATTCATGGAATGAACATTGCTGAGAAAATGCCAGAGTTAATTGCAGGCTCTTTATTTCAGATAAACAGACCTTTTCTTCCTTTGCCCTTTATTGCCACACAACTGCCAGAACTTTGCCAGAATTTAGAATACCAAGAAGTGACACGGCGCATTAATCCCTGTGAGGGAGACAGTGCCGTATTAATATTTCATGGCAAACAAATGGACTAATAAAAAATTCATATACTGCTTACCAGGAAGAGTCTCTTTATTTTGATTTGAAGGCACCTTTGGCTGGAGATTTGTGGGAACGTTGTAATGTTTTCTCAGCCAACTTGTGCTTTTCAACACTCACTCCATGCACATCCTCCTCACCATAGGGCAGTCCTTACCCTGCCCTGAAATGAGGGGTCGTCTGTCTCCCCACACACTGGGAGCTCCCCTACGACAAGGGTTTGGCTCTCCGTGTCGCCAGCATCTGGAACCATGTCTGCACAGTGCTCAACCCTCCCTAAATGCTCTTTGGATGAACATGTGTTATTCGTTGACAGACAAAGTACTTTAGAATAAAGAGGAAATCGGTAGGATTTCTTCCAGGAATCTTTTGTTTCCTATTAATATTTTGGTATTGTGTTCTTTTTAAAATGCAATTTCTAAGGTTCTCAAAATATGATCATCTATTTTCTGTGATTATCAGAATATCGTAGCATGTCTCTTCATCTCAACATTGGATCAATCCTTGTGTCTTCCAAAGCCCTGCTCCATCTCACCTTCATAAATCATTCTGCTTTAAATCCTGTTTTCTCCCCTCCTTTTACTGCAACCAACTTCTCTTTATTCCAGAGCACCTTATCTGCCCACCAT
>NW_027960474.1:0-211 GCF_054177405.1 Leptonychotes weddellii
TTTTCTTTTAACTGACTCTGAGAAAAGTTAACGGTGTCGTTCCTACCCTCCAGACACACGAGGTGCCATCACGGCCACATACCTAAAGGCAGCGGGGTGGAAGCCACAGCAGCTGCGGCCAGTCCCGCGGGGTGCGGTGGAGGGGTCCCCGGGGGGGTTGTCTCTATTCCGCTCTCTTCCATCATTTTTCTTCAGTTACAGTTTACTGTAA
>NW_027960475.1:0-211 GCF_054177405.1 Leptonychotes weddellii
TTAAAAATCATGTAATCATCCCAATAGACAGAGAAAAAGCATTTGACACAATTCACAATCCATTTATGATAAAAACTCTCAACAATTAGGTGTTGAAGAAATATACCTCAACATAATAAAGGCCATAAATAAGAAGCCTATAACTAGCATCATATAAAAAAGCTTTCAGCTTTTCCTCAAGGTCAGGAAAAAGACAAGGGTACACAATTTC
>NW_027960476.1:0-211 GCF_054177405.1 Leptonychotes weddellii
TTTTTTTTTTTCCTTAACATATATTGCATTATTTGTTTCAGAGGTACAGATCTGAGATTCAACAGTCTTGCACAATTCACAGCGCTTACCAGAGCACATACCCTCCCCAGTGTCTATTATAGAATATTTTTAAAACAACTTTGTTGTATATGCCTTACTTCTTTTACTAAAATACGACTGAGAAATTTTTTTATTAAGATACTATTAAGAC
>NW_027960477.1:0-211 GCF_054177405.1 Leptonychotes weddellii
GTTCAGAATGGGTTGATCCCTATCCAGCTGAATTCCTGAGAGGAGATGAAATCCAGGTCTCCTACTCCTCCGCCATCTTGCTCTGCCCCTGACCTCAATGTTTTGATATACCTATTTGTACAGTGTGAAATAATCACCACGGTCAAACTAATTAACATATCTATCACCTCACATAGTTCTTCCTCTTCCTTTCCTTTCTTTTTTTGTTGTT
>NW_027960478.1:0-211 GCF_054177405.1 Leptonychotes weddellii
ACAAAACTATCACACACACACACACACACACATCAAAATGTCACTGTTACGTTATCTGGAATTACAAAGGTAATTTAAAATGTCTCCTTTTATTTTATTTTTAAACATCTCCACGTGTGAAAAAGCATCACATTTTTAATTGAGGTAATTTACATACCATAGAACTCGCCATTTGCACGTCTACGATCCAGTGTGTCTGAGGCCATTCATA
>NW_027960479.1:0-211 GCF_054177405.1 Leptonychotes weddellii
GAATGTAAAATGAAAAAAAAAATTAAAATTTCCCTAAATTTCTAACATAACCTGACTTATCTTTAGGAAGAGTAACAAAGGTAGATTTTTGACAAATGAGCAAGTATATCATAAAATGTTTGAGCAGAGATAAATTTATGCTACATCTTAATTCGCTAATGACAAAGTTTTAAGAAATATTTTTATAATCTAGAAAAATTCCTTTATAAGT
>NW_027960480.1:0-211 GCF_054177405.1 Leptonychotes weddellii
TAGTGCCACACACTAGATTTTGTGTGTATTTTGGTCTGTTAGAACAAAGTGCCTCCCAAAATTTTAAAGAAAGAAAAACATATAGGTACAAAATTAAGGGTAAATACGATGAAGGGATGGAATATGATTATAAAGATGAAAATTATAAAAGATTTTATAAAAGGAATTGATAAGAAGTTGCTTAAAAAAAGAAAGAAGAGGATTAAAAAAA
>NW_027960481.1:0-211 GCF_054177405.1 Leptonychotes weddellii
GGAAGTCCAGTATCAACTCCTCAGCCCCAAATCCCACAAAGGTCCTGGCAGAAAATCTCATGATGCAAGAATGACGGATGTGTGGGCTCCGTGTTCACAGGAGAGATGGTTCTCCCAGGGAGAAGTAGATGAAGGAAGGCAATATACGACTGATTACTTATGTGCTGCTTAGGAATTGTTCTTTTTTTTTTTTTTTTTTTAAAGATTTTAT
>NW_027960482.1:0-211 GCF_054177405.1 Leptonychotes weddellii
AAGATGAGAATCATGGTAAAGAGTATTTTGGGTCTAGTGGTAAGGATAGTAAAGAAAAAATGGTTAAAGCCAATCACTGCAAGTTCACAGAAAAAAAAGTCCAATAAAACTACATCTCATTTGGGACGCCTGGGTGGCTCAGTCAGTTAAGTGTCTGACTCTTGATCTTAGCACAGGTCTTGATCTCAGGGTTGTGAGTTCAAGCCCCACA
>NW_027960483.1:0-211 GCF_054177405.1 Leptonychotes weddellii
CAGCATCATCAGGCGCTCCCACCCCCTGACCCCTGCTCAGAGGCTGGTGGGCTGGATCGACCACATCCTCCAGACAGGGGGTGCGGCACACCTCAAGCCCCACGGCCTGCAGCAGCCATGGCATGAGCAGTACCTGCTGGACGTCTTCTTGTTCCTGCTGCTGGTCACCCTGGGCACCCTGTGGCTCTGTGGGAAGCTGCTGGGCGTGGTG
>NW_027960484.1:0-1182 GCF_054177405.1 Leptonychotes weddellii
GTGATGGTGATGGTGGTGATAATGATGGTGATAATAATGCTGATAATGGAGGTGGTGGTGGTGATGGTAGTAGTGATGATGGTGATGGTGGTGATGGTGGTAATAATGGTGCTGATGGTGCTGATGGTGCTGATGGTGATGATGATGGTGATGGTGGTGCTGATGGTGATGGTGGTGATGGTGGTGATGGTCATGATGGTGGTGATGACAATGTTGATGGTGGTGATGATCATGATGATAATGGTGATGGTGGTGATGGTCATGACGGTGGTGGTGATGATGGTGTTGATGGTGATGGTGGTGCTGATGGTGATGATGGCAATGATGATGGTGGTGATGGTCATGATGGTTGTGACGATAATGGTGATGATGGTGATGGTGGTGATGATGGTGGTGATAGTGATGATGGTGGTGGTGATGGTGGTGATGGTCATGATGGTTGTGATGATAATGGTGATGATGGTGATGGTGGTGCTGATGGTGGTGATAGTGATGATGGTGATGGTGATGGTGGTGATGGTCATGATAATGGTGATGATGGTGATGATCATGATGATGATGGTGGTGATGGTGATGGTCATGACGGTGGTGGTGATGGTGGTGCTGATGGTGATGGTGGTGGTGGTGGTGATGGTCATGATGGTTGTGATGATAATGGTGATGATGGTGATGATGGTGGTGGTGATGGTGGTGGTGGTCATGACGGTGGTGGTGATGATGGTGTTGATGGTGATGGTGGTGATGGTGATGATGGTGGTGGTGATGATGATGGTAAGGGCAATGCCAGGCCCTAGTGAAACTCTTTACACATAGTATCTCATTCAATCCTCAGAATAACCCAAGAGGAGGCTCTGTGATTATTCCTATGTCAGAGTTTGGGTGCAGTGTCAGGGAGGATAAGTGATTAGTTCCCTGAGCGGCAAGTAGCTTACACTCCAGCTTGGGCCCCATCCCGACTGCTGCCTGCCCTGCCATGACACGTATAAAGCCAACCGGAAGACAGGAGCATGGCAGGCAGCAGACAGAGTGGAGAGCTGGCTGGCCATCTGCAGATCTTCAGCAGCTGCAGTGGTTGAGCCAGAACTGGCTCCCAGCTTCCTCAGCAGGAGGAGAAATGACCTGATCATCGAGGTAGCGTCATGGCCGGGAGGAACAATGTTCCACACTCCCACCCAGGCACGC
>NW_027960485.1:0-211 GCF_054177405.1 Leptonychotes weddellii
GGTTAGCCTGGTGGTGGGTATTGAGGAGGGCACGTTCTGCATGGAGCACTGGGTGTTATGCACAAACAATGAATCATGGAACACTTTATCTAAAACTAATGATGTAATGTATGGGGATTAACATAAGAATAAAAAAAAAGAATAATAAGACTTCTTTTTCGTAGGATACTAAAACTTCTTGAAATTTTAAAATTATGAATTTTTAAAACAG
>NW_027960486.1:0-211 GCF_054177405.1 Leptonychotes weddellii
GGAGGGGGGTGGGGGATTGGTTAGCCTGGTGATGGGTATTAAAGAGGGCACATACTGCATGGAGCACTGGGTGTTACACAAAAACAATGAATCGTGGATCACGACATCAAAAACTAATGATGTATTGTATGGTGATGAATATAACATAATAAAATAAAATGAAAAAAAAAGAGCTACCAAAGAGTGACTTGAAAATGCATGCCTCTTCCTC
>NW_027960487.1:0-211 GCF_054177405.1 Leptonychotes weddellii
TTTATTTATTTATTTTTAAAGATTTTATTTATTTATTTGAGAGAGAGAGAATGAGAGAGAGCAAGCACATGAGAGGGGGGAGGGTCAGAGGGAGAAGCAGACTCCCTGCCGAGCAGGGAGCCCGATGCGGGACTCGATCCAGGGACTCCAGGATCATGACCTGAGCCGAAGGCAGTCGCTTAACCAACTGAGCCACCCAGGCGCCCGATAT
>NW_027960488.1:0-211 GCF_054177405.1 Leptonychotes weddellii
TTCTTGTTCCATTCCTCCTGGTCTCTTTGGGTAGGTCTTTTTTCCCCTGGTGTTTTAATTCCTTCTTTCATGTCTTTATGTATGTTTGAAACTTCTATTACCTAAAGTTCCTAGGAGCCTACTCTTATTATTCATGTGCGTGCTGATATTTGCTCATGTGGGTTGTTGCCCTGTGTGTTTTAGAATTTTGTTTTGTAAACTCATCTTCATT
>NW_027960489.1:0-211 GCF_054177405.1 Leptonychotes weddellii
TGTGTACATTGCAGTGCAATTTAAAAAAATACTGTAATTTCAGAACTTCAGAATTTAAATGTCAGTGTTCTCTTTTTTTCATATGGGAAAAGAAAATGCTTTTGAAAATTATTTGAGGCTTGGACAAAAATTCCGTCGCTATATTCTTAGGATCACTCTGTGGAGTCTTCATGATTCGGATGACACAAGGGAAGCTTCAGATTCAACCTTT
>NW_027960490.1:0-211 GCF_054177405.1 Leptonychotes weddellii
GACTGAGCCACACAGGTGCCCCTGTTTTTTGCTTTTTTTTTTTTAAAGACTTTATTTTTAAGTAATCTCTACACCCAATGTGGGGCTCAAACCCACAATCCCGAGATCAAGAGTCGCATCATGTTCCACTGACTGAGCCAGGCAGGCACACCTCCTTTGTGAAATTGACATTTTGGGGTTTTTTAATTTGTTTTTTCTTTAAAGATTTTTT
>NW_027960491.1:0-211 GCF_054177405.1 Leptonychotes weddellii
TTGTATCCTTTTGATAAATACCTAGTAGTGCAATTGCTGGGTCGTAGGGTAGTTTCTTTTCTAAAATTCTTGAGAAACCTCCATACTGTTTTCCAGAGGGGTTGCACCAGTTTGCATTCCCACCAACAGTGTGAGAGGGTTCCCCTTTCTCCACATCCTCACCAACATTTGTTGTTTCCCATGTTTAGAGAACCTTTGACTATGAGTTAGA
>NW_027960492.1:0-211 GCF_054177405.1 Leptonychotes weddellii
ACAAATTACAGATTTGTGAGAAAAAAATAATGCTGTTGATTGCTTTAAACCACCATGTTTGGGGGTGGTTTGTTACACAACACCAGGCACCTAGAACAAACAGACACAGAGAAGAAATATACATGCCATCAGTATGTAGGCTGATGAATTTTCACAATCTGAACACAGCCATGTAGCCAACACCCAGATCAAGAAACACTTTCTCAGAATC
>NW_027960493.1:0-211 GCF_054177405.1 Leptonychotes weddellii
TCATCAAGATATGAAATTCAGAAGCCATAAAAGAAATGATTGGTAAGTTTGACTAGATAACCACTTAAAATTTCTGCACAGAAATAAAAACATGCAACAATTAAAAACCCCCCAAGGAGCACCTGGGTGGCTCAGTCAGTTAAGCATCTGCCTTCGGCTCAGGTCACGATCCCGGGGTCCTGGGATCGAGCGCCACATCGGGCTCTCTGCT
>NW_027960494.1:0-211 GCF_054177405.1 Leptonychotes weddellii
TGGTTGTCTGTTGGTAGTTAAGAGCACCTTCAAAAAGCTCATTTGAAGCTCTGTGTTGTCATTCATGGCTTTCACCATGGGTGAAGACTGTACCATTCACTGGAACTCCTGATATTAGTATCTTTAGATATTTTCTTTTTTTTTTTTATTCTTATGTTAATCCCCATACATTACATCATTAGTTCTAGATGAAGTGTTCTATGATTCATTG
>NW_027960495.1:0-1182 GCF_054177405.1 Leptonychotes weddellii
AGCAAGTGAGGTGAAGGGGGGCTATAATTGCTCAGTGTGGACAAAGTAGGGTTTCAGTTGTTCCTGCATGTATTTTGCTATGTTTTTTAGAGGACAGTACTTCCCAAAATTACAGGGAAAGTCACACTTGTATATACATAAAAGTAATATTGAATAGGGAAAAAGAAAGACTACAATGAAGCCTATATCTATAAAAAATATAGGTGTGAAAAAGTACAAGTAAAAAAGCTACTATGAAATATAAGTTGATATATTAAACATCTAGTTGAAATGAGAAAAGGTAAAAAGAAAAAACAGAGAAGAAACATAAGAGAAAGAATAAAAAGGAAAAGAGAATTGTATCTGAAAAATAAACAAGCTGTGTGGAGCTCAATATACTGTTTTCCCCTGGTGTTGGGATTTTACAATCTTATGGGGACCGTAGGGCTGTTGTACTCTTGTTCTTCCAGCCTGTCTTCTGGGAGAGGGGCCTGCTGTGCTGTTTATCCGGCAACCCTGCTTGGGCAGAGTTACCCTGCCCCCTGTTGGGGGATGGGCTCAGTGGAAACCGGTTTTTTGAGCTTTTCTTCTCTGGCAGCTTTCTGAACCTCTTCTGAGGGTCAGAGCAAAAATGGCTGCACCCAAACCTCTGGCTCAGAGCAAAGAAATCACAGTCTGCTCTCTTCATTAAACCCTCCAGGGCAAGCAGTCTCTGTTTCTGTATGCGCCGCTGAAAACCGCAGCCTCCCATGGAGAGCCCACAGTGACTCTCTCAGAGGTCATCCCAGGGGCCCTGGCATGTCCCTGCTTTTGTGCTTCTAAAACCTTGAGCTGCAGCAGGCTTGTGTGTGCACCCGCAGCTCCTGGATCCTGTCTGGGCACTGCTCTAAAGCCCTTTCCTGGCCACTACAGCTCTGAGAGTTTCCACCTGGTCCCTGGTGCAGGACACTTTTGTGCTCCTGTGTTATATGTTATACCACTTTCCAGGAGCCACCTTATGGAGCCTCCCTTCCCCTTTTGTTTATCTTCTGATCTCTCTCTCCACAGATTCTTGACTCCACCCTCCCTACCTTTGGACAGGCAGTGCTTTTCTGCTTGTAGGGATCCAGATGTAAATTCTTACATCTCAGGCTGATTCAGTGGGTGTTCAGAATGGTTTGGTTGGTAGATATCCAGCTAAATTCAGGGGACCAATTGAAGTGG
>NW_027960496.1:0-211 GCF_054177405.1 Leptonychotes weddellii
CCTGTGTACCCTTCGGACCTCATTCCCCAATCATCTCCTTCTGGCTGTTCCTCCTCCAACACACTGAGCTTACAGCCCACCTCAGGGCCTTTGCACATGAGCGAGAATATTTCCAGCAGACATGGGGCTTGCTCCTTTAAATCATTCCGGCTCAAACATTACCTGAGTACCTGATCTGAGAGCGTGACTTCGTCTATTTTTTTCATGTCCC
>NW_027960497.1:0-211 GCF_054177405.1 Leptonychotes weddellii
TAAAAAAAAAAAAAATAAATAAATAAAGCACTCTTATAGACTAATTGGATTGTGTTTTCTTTGAGATCAGAGGATGTATAGTATGTCTCTGGATCCCTTGTATTTCAGAAATAGCCTTTCCATAGCAATCTCAAGAAGTGTTTGTGGAAAATAAAAGTGAATGATCGTGCCTGTTATCTTGTGTGATGATTTTGTGAACCCTTTGACTAAA
>NW_027960498.1:0-211 GCF_054177405.1 Leptonychotes weddellii
AAACTGTGAAGCGCTACCACCTCCCAGGCCCTGTTCTGGGGGTTGGGGACCCAGCGGTGAGGAAGCACGGTCCCTGCTCGCGTGGGGCTGGCCGGAGCAGAGGTCAAACGAGGACTTCAGGTCCCCGGCAAGTGTCTCTGCTCAGCTGGGGGCAGCTGCCGGAGCAGCGGGGCAGGCCCTTGTCCCTGTCTGGCAGCTCAGGACCGACCCG
>NW_027960499.1:0-211 GCF_054177405.1 Leptonychotes weddellii
TGTTTTCCTATAAAAATTTAAAACGTATATACATCTAAGTAGAGGGGCTAAAATCTTCTTCCCACATCCCACTGCTGTGTGTGCTCCTGACCTTGGAGACCAGCGCTTTAGAGTGCCTGGGGCTTCCCGTTTTAGACCGAATCTCCACCTCTTCTTACAATGCCTGCCCTCCCCATCCCACCTCTTTTCTCTGGATGATAAAAAGGCCGAC
>NW_027960500.1:0-211 GCF_054177405.1 Leptonychotes weddellii
GCCCCCCCACGTGTGTTCTCTCTAAAAAAGAAACAAAACAAAACATACAAAAAAACAAGTATCACCGCCTCTGATTTCCCATGAAAATTAAAACTACACAAATAAAAGTGCCTAGCACAGTGCCTAAAATAAATAGATGCTCAATAAACATTAACTGCCTTTTCCCTGGCTTGAAGCCATGTGATTAATGAAGAAATAAGGGGCTTAAGAA
>NW_027960501.1:0-211 GCF_054177405.1 Leptonychotes weddellii
GAGACACAGAAAGCCACCAGGGAAAGCTGCCAGAGAACAAAAGCCCCAAAAACTGCTTCCCACTGAGCCCATCCCCCGCCATAGGGGGGCAGGGCAACTCCACCCAAACAGGGTTGCCTGAGTAACAGTGTGGCAGGCCCCTCTCACAGAAGACGGGCTGGGAAAACAAGAAGCCAGCAACCCTAAGGTCCCAAGAAAAAAGGTGCATCTT
>NW_027960502.1:0-211 GCF_054177405.1 Leptonychotes weddellii
GGTTGCTGTAACGATTGGGGTTCATTGATAGAGCATAGAATCTACTCCAGCTGGGGGTGCCTGGGTGGCTCAGTCGTTAAGCGTCTGCCTTCGACTCAGGTCATGATCCCAGGCTCCTGGGATCGAGCCCCACATCGGGCTCTCTGCTCAGCGGGAAGCCTGCTTCTCCCTCTCCCGCTCCCCCTGCTTGTGTTCCCTCTCTCGTTGTCTC
>NW_027960503.1:0-211 GCF_054177405.1 Leptonychotes weddellii
CCCCATGCTGAGTCCAGCTCGAGGCCTGTTGGTATTGGGCCTGTCAGCTAAGAATAGTTTTTACGTCTTTAAATGGTTGAACAAGATCAAAAGAATAATATTTTGAGACACATGAAAATTATATGAAATTCAAATTTCAGTGTCTAGAAATAAAATCGTATTGGAGCCCAGCCTCCCTCATTTGTTTATGTATTGTCTGTGGCTGCTTTGC
>NW_027960504.1:0-211 GCF_054177405.1 Leptonychotes weddellii
ATTACTTCTGACATACATTTATTTTTCATAAAAAATAAGGAGAGAAGGCTCGGCCTTTGGCTGCAGAGTCTCCAGGTGCCAAATCCTAGTTCGCTCACCAAGAACCATGTAGCCTCAGGAAAAATTGTTGAAATAGGTTTGAACCTCAGTGTTCTCGTCTATGCTTTCAACATGGAGATCTCTGCAGAAGTGACAAAGTCGGAGACAAGAG
>NW_027960505.1:0-211 GCF_054177405.1 Leptonychotes weddellii
GAGGAGGGCACGTTCTGCATGGAGCACTGGGTGTTGTGCACGAACAATGAATCATGGAACACTTCATCTAGAACTAATGATGTAATGTATGGGGATTAACATAAGAATAAAAAAAAAAAAAAGAATTGATATCCACCCCACCTCCAGAGATTGTAGTCTATGCTATTTATTTGATCCCTTTAATTTATACCAGTAACAAGCTTAGAGATGT
>NW_027960506.1:0-1182 GCF_054177405.1 Leptonychotes weddellii
CTTGAACCTCAGGGAGGGGCGTGGGGGAGGGGCTGCAGGGAGGGTCACAGCTACATATACTTGGAGGGGGTACTCTGTGTCTGGCACTGTGCTGTGTGCTTTCCAGCATTATCTTGGGTCCTCACTGCAACCCACAAGAAAGGATTTCTTATCCAGTTCTGCACACAAGGAACGGAGTGTGTGCCCAGAGACTGAGAAACTAGTCCCAGACTGGAGCTCAGGCAAATCTGACATCAAAGACCACGTTCTAAATAAGTCCACGGCCTCGCCTGATGCACAGAGGAGGGGCAGGCCTGGAAAGGTCATGGAAGGTTTCCCAGAGAAGGTGACACCAGAGGTCAAATAAAGATGTGTCTGTCAGTCCATGCAAGGGGCCAGAGGCAGGGAGAGCGTATGTAGGAGGGAGGGAGGTGTTCTTGATGGAGGATAGAGTATGGGGCTGAGTGGTGGTCGATGGGGCTACAGGAGTGAGAGGAGACCACACCGCAGTGAGCCTTGAAGGCCTCGTGCACAGCTTAGTTGCAAACAACAGAGTCCATTCTGGTCCCATAGAAAAGGAATTTATTTTTAAATCTTGACTAATCTGTCACAGCCAAGAGGAGCCTGAGGAGACATGATACGACAATGAAATGTCATGTGGTATCAGGGATGGGATCTTGGGAGAGAAAAGGGATGTTAGGTAAAACCTAGGGAAATCTGGGGGCACCTGGCTGGCTCAGTCAGTGGAGCGAGCAACTCTTGATCTCAGGGTTGTGAGTTTGAGCCCCAGGGTGAGTATAGAAATTACTTAAAAATAAAATCTTTAAGGGGCACCTGGGTGGTTCAGTCGTTAAGCCTTCGGCTCAGGTCATGATCCCAGGGTGCTGGGATCGAGCCCCGCATCAGGCTCCCTGCTCCACAGGAAGCCTGCTTCTCCCTCTCCCGCTGCCCTGCTTGTGTTCCCTCTCTCTCTGTGTCTCTCTCTATCAAATAAATAAAATCTTTTTTAAAAAATTAAAAAAATAAAATCTTAAAAAAAAACTAGGGAAATCTGAATAAAGCATGGGCTTTAGTTAATGGTAATGTATCAATATTGGTTCATCAACTGCAACAATATCTTGGGTGCAGGATACTCAGGAACCCATGTACTCTCTTCCCAATTTTCCTGTGATTTCAAAACTGTTTTAAAATGAAGAGTATGAT
>NW_027960507.1:0-211 GCF_054177405.1 Leptonychotes weddellii
TTGGGTCGTGATCTCAGGGTTGTGGGATCGAACCCTGCATCGGGCTCTGTGCTTGGCAGGGAGTCTGCTTGAGATTCTCTCTCTCCCTCTGCCCTTCCCCATGCTCACTCACATGCTCTCTCTCGCTCTCTCTCAAGTAAATAAATCTGAAAGAAAGAAAGAAAGAAAGAAAGAAAGAAAGAAAGAAAGAAAGAAAGAAAGAAAGAAAGAA
>NW_027960508.1:0-211 GCF_054177405.1 Leptonychotes weddellii
ATCCCGCTGGGCGCCGTCCTGATCCGCAGAACCCTGCTTCATGCTTACTTGCAGGAGAGGAAAAAGAAAGAAGAGAAATTATCAAATTATATCATTTCAGACTTGAAATGTCAGCCCCAGCTGTCTAAATGAGGGTATGCCTGTGCATATTTTTTAAATAAACTGGGATTAACTTATATTATTTTACTTAAAAACTATGCCCTGTCTCTGT
>NW_027960509.1:0-211 GCF_054177405.1 Leptonychotes weddellii
GGGGAGCGGGGTGGGGGAGGAATATGCGAATTTGTGTAGGTTAAGCCTTGGAATTAGGCAGATGCCAGGCGCCCCTACTACCCCCTTCCTCTGACTGGGAGTCTCCTAACACTTGAGCTGTTCCACGTCCCTGGCTATTCTGACCTGCACAGCCTACATGTGCACAGTACGTACTTTGAAAGCCCTTAGGCAGGTGCCCGTGGGCCCCCCC
>NW_027960510.1:0-211 GCF_054177405.1 Leptonychotes weddellii
CCCATGGTCACGTCTGGGCTGAGGAAGTCAAAAGTCCCTTCACCATCTTTGAGCTATTTTTTCTGCTATAGAGACCTAGAAGCCATAACAACATCATAAAATGGAAACAGCCTGGATCCTCCTGAATCACTGCTTGGGGAGAGCTGCTCTGAAGAAATGCCCAGCTTGAAGCAGATTTTGTTTTTTGTTTTTTGTTTTTTGTTTTTATTTT
>NW_027960511.1:0-211 GCF_054177405.1 Leptonychotes weddellii
AGAGAAATCGTCACATAGGAAAGTAAAATGGAAAGTTTAGCAAAAAGTATTGCGCCCAATAATTCTTTTTTTTTTTATTTTTTTATTGTTATGTTAATCCCCATACATTACGTCATTAGTTTTAGATGTAGTGTTCCATGATTCATTGTTTGTGCATAACACCCAGTGCTCCATGCAGAACGTGCCCTCCTTAATACCCCTCACCAGGCTA
>NW_027960512.1:0-211 GCF_054177405.1 Leptonychotes weddellii
TTGTGTGTGAACCAGTAGGTTATGTTAGACCATATCTGACTTTCTCTTAAAATTCTCAGTTCTAAAAGACTGACTTATTTTTAGTATTTCAGTAAATACTTTGGAAGTGCTTTTGTAAAGCCTTCTTTTGTATTAAATAGTATTATAGCTAGCCGTGCTGTGTTAAGTTCTCAGATTGGTATAGTTTATTTTTATTCATTAATTTAAGTGA
>NW_027960513.1:0-211 GCF_054177405.1 Leptonychotes weddellii
ATGGAGCTTGAGCTCAGCGGGGAGTCTGCTTGAGACTCTCCCTCTCCCCCTATCCCTCCCTGCTGTGCTCGCTCTCTCATTCTCTCTCTCTCTCTCTCTCTCCAAAATAAATAAATAAATCTTTAAAAAGTAAAATAAAAAGATGTGTCTGAAAGAAGTGGAGTGGACAGATGAGGAGGTGGGAAGAAGGTAAGGCTGGGGAATGAGGGTG
>NW_027960514.1:0-211 GCF_054177405.1 Leptonychotes weddellii
TTAAAAATCATATAATCATCCCAATAGACAGAGAAAAAGCATTTGACACAATTCACAATCCATTTATGATAAAAACTCTCAACAATTAGGTGTTGAAGAAATATACCTCAACATAATAAAGGCCATAAATAAGAAGCCTATAACTAGCATCATATAAAAAAGCTTTCAGCTTTTCCTCAAGGTCAGGAAAAAGACAAGGATACACAATTTC
>NW_027960515.1:0-211 GCF_054177405.1 Leptonychotes weddellii
TTTTCTTTTAATTGACTCTGAGAAAAGTTAACGGTGTCGTTCCTACCCTCCAGACACACGAGGTGCCATCACGGCCACATACCTAAAGGCAGCGGGGTGGAAGCCACAGCAGCTGCGGCCAGTCCCGCGGGGTGCGGTGGAGGGGTCCCCGGGGGGGTTGTCTCTATTCCGCTCTCTTCCATCATTTTTCTTCAGTTACGGTTTACTGTAA
>NW_027960516.1:0-211 GCF_054177405.1 Leptonychotes weddellii
TCAGAAAATAGTTATTGGCTATGGTACGGGAGCTACGTGCCTGGCCCAGACGCAGTCATTCGCGTTAGAAATGTACTTAAAATTAAGTTTGGTTGTGCTGATAGAATATCATTCTCTGTGTCCCTTTTCTTAATAGTTAATAATTACTAAGTGCTCATTGTAGAGTATTTGTGGTTCAAATCCCACTCAAACCAATTCTAAAGGACAATTA
>NW_027960517.1:0-12420 GCF_054177405.1 Leptonychotes weddellii
GGAGACCCCACTGTGTGATGGAAACATGAGATGTAGATATTACAGAGACAATGAGGCATTAAGCATGGCAAAACCAAACAAATTTGAAGTTGTCTCCCAGTTTTGGGTAGAAAACCACTGGAATTGACATTATTACTGTTCTACAAATGTCTCTTGGGTTTTGGCTACTCTCAAGACTTTTTTGAAAAAGATAATTTGGCCCTAGCATCCCCTGGGGCCTGAGGATGACCTGGGTCTTAGGAGAGGCTGACTGGGTTTATCTATTTTTTTTGTGTGTCCTATCTCTGTGGCACCCTATTACAACCACAGCCAAAGGGCGCTATGAGAAACCTCGGATTTTCTACTTCTCAGCACTCAACTCCCTTGTGCTTAGGGAAATATTTCCTTGCAACTTTTCTGTTCCAAAATAACATAGGCAAAAACCACTGAGACTCAGGTCTGCAGCAGGACTGGGAGGAAAACCAGAGAAAACAATAAATGGGGAGAGGAAAGAAAGAGCTGACATTTTCTCCTAGACTGAATAATGTATTTGAATGTTTCATTTTGCTATAGATTGAAAGGGGCTTAAGGGTGAAAGAGGTGAGGGGAGGGGGGAAGGAATGAGAAAGATAGAG
This sequence comes from Leptonychotes weddellii, assembly GCF_054177405.1. NCBI lineage: Eukaryota > Metazoa > Chordata > Mammalia > Carnivora > Phocidae > Leptonychotes > Leptonychotes weddellii. Next base: position 615 of record NW_027960517.1, read on the forward strand.
GGACATGTGAGCCCCAAGAGATGGGCACTGTAATCTAGAAAGTTATTTCTCAGCTGGGCTTAGTTCTAAAGTTCACTACTGAATTATGTGTTCGATGTTGAGAGACTGTCCCTGGTGTACTCGGAACACCTGTAATAGAATGTGCTGGGTGGGGGATGATTCCTCCACCTCAGGACTTCTTGCAACCCGTTCAAACCCCTCTGAGCTTTGTTTCGTTTTTTCATTTCTTAATTCCCCATCTCTTTTTTTTCTCGTAGTTATTTATAAGTTACAGACTAGAGGCTAAGTAAATGTTTGCTTACAACCATCTGAACGTTCCCTTCCTGCAACAGAAATGATATCAAAAACAACAGGACTAGAGCAACTCCACACTGAAAGTGCTTCAGACAATATATGAACTCTGTGGAATAAAATATGCTTTTATCCCAAATGATTGTCCTTAAAAGGTGTGTGAATTAAGTTTATGTATACCCAGACTGATTCTCTCATACATTATGAAAATATATATGATGAAAATATACGATATATACGATGACAATGTTCTTTTAAGAAATATTCCAAGATGGATGCAAATTAGTTAAGACTTCTATAACCTTCTGTAAAACCTTATAGTATTTAAAGAAAAATATGAACTTACCAATTAAATTTTAATGGCACTCCAAATAAGTGCAAAAAATAAATGCAAAGTAGATGGAAATCTGTATTAACATTTGGCACAAGGGGGAAAAGGCAATGACAACTGAGTAAAACAAAGAATAAAGACTTTTCATAAAATTTTGCACATAAAAGACACATACTTCAAATATGTGCTAAGGAGGGAGGGAAAAAAGAAAGGAGGAAAAAAGAGAAGGCATGAAAGAAAGAAGGGAAAGAAGGATGGATAAGGGAGGAGAAAGGAAGACAAGAAGGCAGAACTAATGGATGAAGGTAAACGATTGGCATTATTTTGTGGTATCATAGAGGATGAGAAAGCATTTCAAAGGAGCAAACATTCATTGTGACTGGGTGCTGGGGCAGGGCAGAATCCTATGGGGAGTCCGCAGGGAAATTATTTGATAATTTATAAGATCCTGGCCAGAGTCAACAGCAGGGAGTGAGAGGAGTGTTGAAGTGCCTGATTTAACTAACCGGCTTCGCTATCAGACTAGACTAGTTCCTTTTCCAGATTTACTTACTTACACTTACTAAATATATGGGCTTGGACCAATTATTGAACTGTTCCTCATTTCCCTCAGATGTAAAGTAGATTATAATACCTAGGGCCATAGAAAGAATGGAATGATAAAATATGTACTGGGAGTTTAGGATAGAGCCTGGGCAGATTAAGTTCCACTTACTGCATTATTATTAGTGTTAGTATCCATATTAATAACTACTATCACCCTTTTGGAAAACAATGGCTCAGAATGTAAAAGAAACCTACATATATATATTCCCTTTGCCCCAGCAATCCCCCTCCTGGAAATGGATCTCCATAAAATAATTCAACAAAAGGATAGAGCTAAGTGCTCATCACTATAGCATTAGCTGTAATTGCCCAAAAAAGGGAACAACTTAAATGTCCATCAATAGGGGAATAATTTATAGTAAATTATGATGTATCAACATAATAGGGTATTACGCAACCACTACAATGCTAATTATGACAATGTAGCATCATGAACAAACGCTTACAGTTTAATGTGAAGCGAAAAAATATAAAATGATATATACAGTACGATTGTAGCTTTGCAAAAATACGCATGCACATTGGCAAGTACTAGCATCTTACGTGCAAACATTGAAATAATTATGTTCGGGTGTACACTTAAAGATTTGTTTTTCCTTTTTACAAATTGTTTTTTAATATTGCTTTGAAACCATCTATTCAATAATAAACACATGCAGCAGGAGATGACTGAAGAGAAAGCGGACTTGCTGTAACTCACATCAGTGAGTTAGTGGTAAAAACAGATTTGCTTAGAGACATGCATACAAGGGCTTTGGGACATTTATGTAGGGAATATTTACAAATAATCAGCAAAGAGCTAACACTTATATAATTTTTACTATGTGCTAGGTACTCTAGACTTTGTGCTTAATGCATTTTATACATTGAATTTTCCATAATAACACTATTTTATGGATGAGAAAAGTAAGGCCCAGTGTGGTTAAGGAACTGGCCAGAAGTCATATAGCTACTAAATAGTGGGCTGGGACTTGAATCTAGGCAGTCTTATTTCCAAATCCATACTCCTAATCCATCACATACGTTGCATTCAGCCAGCGGCTTTGTGGGTGCGTGAACAATGCACTTACACCACACAGAGCCTCCCCACTCGGAAAGATCCCACGTGTGGGGTTTAATGCTCCATTGTTGCTGTCTTAAAATTCTTAATAATTTTATCTTTGAATTTGTGTTTTGTAAGTGAAGTCAGATGGAAGCCTGTTTGAGGGCTTGGAGCCACTGCTTCCATGTGGTTCCACCTCCCTTAGATGTGTTCTTAGATGCTGCTTTCTACCCATGGCGTCTTGGGCCTTGCCCAGACCTCTACCTCTCCACCCCCACCTCATGGCCACTGCTACCCTTCATCCAGGGTGGTGGCCAGATCACACCGACAGAGCAAAGATCATGTTTCACCATCACCTCCTGTCCCCAGTGGGAGCCTGCATGAAGTCACAGGGCAGATTGGGGTTCAGGCATGTTCCCCATGGAAATGTGGGATAGGGCAAGGCAGTGGGTGTCTTCTTGCCATGGCTTGACACCATCATGATGCATTTAGTGGGCAACAAGGCAGTGACCTCTTGCTTACCCATTGATCCAGGTATTTAACAGACTTCTGTTGTCAATGAGATTGGTAATCTCTTAGAGTGCTGTCCCTCTGCCATGGGCTGGGGCAATGGACCTGTGGGAAGTGGAGACTGACCGTCTCACCCTTGACCAATACCCAACAATTTATTTTGCACTGGTCCCAAAACTTATGCAACTGAGCTTATGTTCTGCTATGGTTTTATTTAAAAAAAAGAAATAGAAAACATAAACACAAATGCAGTTAAAAGGGAGACTCTTGGCATTGGCCTGCCACACAAATCAGAGGACACAACAGGGGGGAGAATCACAGAAATGATGTTCCTGCCAGTGGCCTGAGATCATATGTTCTGCACAGCTCCATTCAGATAATATGACTTAATCCAGGGGTAGAAGTTATAGCATCTTGGTTGTCTCCACAACCAGAAGTCGTAAAGGCTTTTGGCAGACGCTGCGTCATCACGGAAGGAGAGGCTATTCCATGGTTAACACACATGCTTGTCACCATTCCCTGTGGACTGGAGTCCAGGTATACCATAATTATGTACCTGTGTGCTCTCTCACTAGTCACTTCACTCACTCAAAAAAGGAAGAACGTCATGTTTTCTCAGGTTGTTCTGAGAAATAAATCAGGTAATGTCCATAAAGTAGTTATTAGTATAGCGCCTGGCACAGAGTAAGCGCTCAGCAAATTTTACTTGTTATCCGGAGCTGAGGCTTATATAGCACCCTAGGTACTGAAGTGAGAACTTTATGCTTCTGATACCATACAGGAGAGGGGACGATTAAGGATGACATTCTGCTGGGAAAGTTTAAGAACCAGATATTTTAATCTTCCAGGAGTTAAGCAGACCTAACAGCAGGTACTTACAGGTAGAACATATATATATATATATATATATATATATATATGGAATATATATGTGTGTGTGTATATATATATATATATGGAATATATATGTGTATATATATATGGGGAATATATATATATGTATATGTATATATATATATATACACATATATATTCCCCCCCTCAGAAATACGCTTTGAATGTGCTCATGCACTGTTAATAAAGGTTTGGTTGAGTTCCCAAAGTTATGTGAAACACCACATGGCAGAAAGAACTTTGGTTTGACAAATCAGAGAGTGGAGGAGCAGAGGGAGAGCAACGAGCGGACTCTGAGCTCAGTGTGGAGCCTGAAACAGGGCTCGATCCCGCAACCCTGAGATCATGACCTGAGCTGAAATCAAGAGTTGGACGTTTAACCGACAGAGCCACCCAGGCACCACTCAAATTCTTAGACTTTTAAATGGATTTCTAGATACACAGAAACTCAGAGTTGGAGGAGGGCTTTTTTTGAAGCTCTCCTTTAATTGATAAGTTACTGATATGTTAGATTGTGAGGGAAGAAACCAATACTGTTGACAATTTAATGTGATAAAATCATTGTATACAGTTTAAAAATAAACTTTAGAGAGGCATAATTTACAATAATAAGACAAATGCTCCTATTTCAAGTATTCAAGTGAATGAGTTTTAACAAATACATACCTCTAACCACTATCTCAATCAAAATATAGAACATTTCCAACACCCCCAAAAGTTCCACTGGTGTCCCTTTCCAGTCAATTTCTCACCCCCTGCTCCTGGCAACCACTACTCTGATTTCTATTACAATAGATTATTTTATCTATTCTAAAACTTTAGGTAAGTGGATTCACACAGAATATACTCTTGTGTCAGGCTTCATTTGTTCAGCATATTGTTTTTTGAGATTCAGTGACTGTATTAGAGTTCTCCAGAGAAACAGTATATTTAGAAACAGTATTGTATAGTATAGTATACAGTATCTATAGAGAGACTTTTAATAAGGTGTGACTCACAGAATTATGTAGACTTTAAGTTCCAAGGAGTGCTATCTATAAGCTGGAGATCCAGGAAAGCTAGTGATGCTCAAAGGCCTGAGGGCCAGAGAGCTAATGGTACAAATTACAGACTGGATCTGAATGCCTGAGAACCACGAGTTTTGAGAGCCAGAGGTTGAAGTCCCAGGTCAAGAAGTCAGGCAGAGAGCAAATTCAGTAGACCTCTGCCTTTTTGTTTTATTCGGATACTCAGTGGACTGGATGAAGCTTATCCACATCCATTAAGAGCAATCTGCTTGCCTCAGTCTACCAATTCAAACGCTAATCTCATCTGGAAAACTCCTCACAGACACACCCAAATGTAATATTCAACCAGATATCTGGGCATTCTGTCCTGTTATCAAGTTAACACATAAAATTAACCATCACACTAATGTGCTGCATATATTAGTAGTTTTATTCTATTGCTGATTAGTATTACATACTATGGATATACCGTATTTGTTAATTCAGTCACCTGTTGTTGGACATTATTCCAGCTTTTGGAATAAACTGGAATAAACTTTGTTTTTAAATAAAGCTGCACAAATACTTCTGTATAAGTTTTGTGGGTTTTTTTTTGTTTTTTGGTTTTTTTTGTGAACAGGTATTTTGTTTTTGTGGGGGAGAGGGTAAAAAGATTTCCATTTCTATTGGGAGAATTTTGGGTCATGGCGTAGATACAGATTTTTATCTTTATAAGCTACCGCCCAACTATTTTCAAACACTTGCGCCATTTTGCACTTCTACCAGTAATGTCTGTTAGTTAACCTTAAAAATAAAAACTGACAGTTACTTTACCAGCAAAAATGGGTTTATTTGGTAATAAAAGGAAATTGCAATCAGGGACACTGAAGGTGCAGCAAAGCCACAGGCAAGTCCAGGGAACAAAGGAGAGGCACACCTTTTAAATGAGAAAACGGTAAGGCCAGAAGGCTGTTAGGAATTAAAAGTCCTCTGGAGTAAAGTGGAAGTTGAAAGTGTGGTGGTTTTTCATTGGCTGAGCTGTTGGGGGTGGGGTGGGGGTTGCAGTGAAGAAAGCGTCTCTTCCTCTGGCAAGGTCAAGTACAAATAAAGTCAAGTCCACCTCCTCCTGTCTGCAATTGACTACAAGTGTTAAGAGCGTCAGAGTGCCCCCTGTTGAAACCTCCCCACTCGGTTTTAGCAAGGTTACAAATTTTCACGTTTGATAAATATTTGTTAAATTAATAATTTAAGTAATTATTTTATTGATAATAAATAAAGGAATCAGAGGACTTCGGATTTCCATGAAATAATTCCACAACAAATTTCTCTATGAGAAATTGTTTCTTCTTTCTTAATAGGGAAACAAGAGGGGTCATTGTACATATTAAATTGATGACCAAACTGCTTTCAGAAATATGAAATCCCTAGATTTATGACTGTTGTAAAAATAAATTTCAGCACAATGCTATATACGTAGAGTGTAAAATACCATAAATCTGATGAAAAAGAGTCAAAGTGAGCAATATAGGTAGTATGTTATTAAGCAAGAGACGCTATTTATATTCCAACCACAAACAACAGATTTTTGATATATATTGCTTCCCTTTCCTGTCATATAATAGTAGGATCTTATCCTATATTATAGAAAAGTGTACAACTTTGCCATGGGGGCTAGCTATATCCCTTTGGGCTGCTGTAACAACAATCACAGACTGGACAGCTTATAAACAAAGAAACTGGTTGGGTGAGGGTCCTCCAGGTCACAGACTTCTTGGATCCTCACCTGGTGGAAGATGCAAGGGAGCTCGGTGGGATCACTTTTATATGAGCACTAGCCTCATTCACGAGGACTCGACTCTTATGACCTTGTCACCTCCTAAAGGCCTCACCTACTTAATACCATCACCTTTGGGGGTTAAAATTTCCACACACAAATTTGGGGAGGGAACACAAACATCCAGACCATGGCAACCCCAAGTTGTGGTTGTGTTCACATTGTCCGTGAAAAGCAAAAAACAGGGAATGATTACAGAATTGCAACCAGTGCTGGCTAAAATTCCAAAATCTGTCTCCATAGTATTCTGGCATAGACCCAAGGAGGCAGCAAGCCCTCAGAAAATGAACTGTATTTATCTCCACACCTTCCATAGCCAATAGCACAGCAAGGATTCCTTCGGTGCTCTATGGGGACATGGCAAAGAGAACTACACTGATCTTTCTGTCCCGCAGGTCATCTGGAGCTCAGATCATAGCGATATGCAAATATTCATGTTTGTAGGACTTCCCAGGCCCGAAATGGTTTGTGATTTCTGTTCTGATTTGACTGCAGGACTCTTCTTCCAAGTCTGTAAAACAGGAACTCTTACCGCCCCCACTTCCCGATGAAGAGAAGCGTATGGGCTTTCATGAGCTCGCCCAAGGCCACACTGATGATACCGCTGCTGTGACTTTCATTTTGTCCCATCCCTCAACTCCAATGCTCCATGAATGACCATCATGCTACTGATCGGTTTCATATGCTCAAAAGCCCTTCTATTTTTGCTCAATGGTAGAGGTGTTTCATGATGGGAATCCCAAGGTCACTTCTTCTAGTGTTTCTTTTTGCCTTTGTGGAGGCAGCTTGAGGTCCGTGGTGGAGATGTGAATTGAACTTGCAACTCCTGATGACAAAATTCCCGGAGTCACGCACAGGACTGTGTTTATACATTATCATCTCATCAGGGGGTTATGAGGCCTAATTAATTACTGTTTGTAAAGCAGCCTGAGATATGAAGATGAAAGGTTTTATCAGGGTGCACAGTATTGGTGGCAGTCTAAGCACGGTGTGTGGAGAACTCACAGAAATGACTTACAGCCCGCGTGGCAGAGTCTGTGGGGGGGCTTCATTAGCACAACATCCCCACACACCGAGATTCCCGGGAGGCACAGGCTCCAGTTCCAGCGGACAGACCTCAAGGTTTTCATCCTCTGGCTGTATCCGGGTGAATGGACTCCAACCATCACCAGCTGTAGGGGTAGCTTGGACTTGGCCTTGGAGGCAGCTTGCATATGTCCTTCATTTTGAGGGCTGTGTTTATAGCAGACGGATCAATGGGGTGATAGTTCCCTGGGCATCTTCATGTGGAAGACCACATTGGATCTGTCTTCTACATTGTAAGAGGAATTTTTATTCTTCTGGAAAGAATATTTAAGCTGTTGTTTGGAACTATGGAGTCCGCAAGCTTGAGAGGTCAGATGTGGGCTCCAATTCCTTCTATTTGCTAGTTGGGTCAACTTGGCCTGGTTACTTAATTCACATCCTGAGCCCTTGTTTTCCTCATCTGAAAAATGGTTTGTTGCCAGTAGGAGATTTAAATGAGCAGTTACTAAGTCCTGTGCTTTGTGACCACTCCACAAATGAGAGCTTTTTTTTTTTAATTTTTTTTATTCTTATGTTAATCCCCATACATTACATCATTAGTTTTAGATGTAGTGTTCCATGATTCATTGTTTGTGCATAACACCCAGTGCTCCATGCAGAACGTGCCCTCCTCAATACCCATCACCAGGCTAACCCATCCTCCCACCCCCTTCCCCTCTAGAACCCTCAGTTTGTTTTTCAGAGTCCATCATCTCTCATGGTTCGTCTACCCCTCCGATTTCCCCCGCTTCATTCTTCCCCTCTTGAGAGCTTCTTGAGAGCTTTAAGCATTCAGAACAAAGACCGTACACAGTGCTTGCCCCAGAAAGGGAAATGAGGAGCCCCAGAGAGGGGAAACAGTGGAGGCAGCAAGTCTAAAAATTGGTGAGTATAATTCTCAATCCACACCTTGCTTCCTATGCTATGAAAACACCAGGATGCCCCAACACTGTAAGACCTCACAAAGAGCTTGAATCACTTTATTTTATTATATTGTCTGTCTGTCTGTCTGTCTGTCTATCTATCTATCTATCTATCTATCTATCTATCTATCTATCTATCTATCATCTATCTATCTACCAGCCCTGAAATGTACCACCTTTGGAGCCAGAGATATTGGGGCTCCAAACTCACCCTATTCCCTCACTGTGTAATTTTGGCCTATGTCAGAGCTTCAGTCTCCTGTAAGAACTGGGATCTTACATTGTTATGGGCTGAATGCTTGTCCTCCCTGCCCCCCTCCACCAGATATGTATGCTAAAGCCCTTGGCCCCAGTGTGATGGTACTAGGAGGTAGGACGTTGGGAGGTATTAAGTTTAGATGATTTCACGAGGGTCATGCCTCATGATGGGATTAGTATCCTTATAAGATGAGAAAGAGACTGGGACTTGCTCTCCCTCCCCCATGTGAGGACATAGCAAGGAAGCAGCCATCTGCAAGCCACGAAGAGGGCCCTTTCCAAAACGGGGACATGCTGGCATCACAATCTCAGACTTCCAGCCTCCCAAACTGTGCAATGTGAATTCCTGTTACTTAAGCCACTAGTACACGGCATTTTGTTAGAGCAGCCTAAGCTAAGATATACCTATAGTTGTATCTCTACATGTCTCTGTATCATCTAAATACAGATGATATAGATACACAAAGCTACATAGTGGTATTTTAATGCTCAAATAAGGCCTAACACCTAACCTAATGCTGACAAGGAGCTACTCGTTAAACACTAGTTCTTCCCTCCTCTTTTGTTTTACTATAAAAGCCAGCAGTTGAGCTTTAGTTCCTTGTTGACTGTTAGCTCCTTCTTGGTTCCTGGACAACAGAACTGGATGCCTGACAATTGCTCCAGAAGCAAAGTTGTTTGGGGCTAAGGAGGGAAACCTCCAGATGAAAAATGTATTTGTATGTGCAGTTCCATTATTACTATTATTTACCTGCACTCAGAGCAACTGCTGGGGAGACAAAAGCCCCAGCAGGATAGCAGAGGGTGATTAATTGACATCTTCCCTTCTGCAGGAGCTAGAGTGCGCTCTCATTTGCCAAACATTGCCTGTATTCCTTGGAACAAAATTGCAAGAGACTGCAGCTTCCTCTATCAGGCAAGCTGAAACAGCAGGAGGGGTTAATGTATTTCATGATGATTTATAAAACATGCTTAGCCACTTATGAATATGGATATGATTTCTGCAAACAAAAGGTCATATGGTTCTCAACTGGGGGACACAATATTTAAGAATGCAATGCCATGAGGGCCTAGGGTGAGGAAAGAAGTTCAAGAGGAAAGGCGTTCAAAGGGTCCAAGAGGAGGCACACATTGGCAAAAATAGATAAAGAAAAAGAAGAAGGCAGGAAACAGAGGCTGCCCTGATGCCAGAGAGACTGGCCAAGGGGAGTGCCAGACGTAAACCAAGAGGGGTCAGAGGAGGTGAGAAAGGTAAAGTGGGAGCTCAAAGCAGTTAGGAAAGAGAAGAAAGGAGAAATAGGTCAAGGCCACCTTGAAGTACTAATGTCTTCAGAGAGAATGGGGGAAAAAAAAAACCCTTAATAATGGAAAAAAGTTGTGAAAGTCTTTCCTGTGGCATTTAAAGTAATAAATATGTATAACTCTTAGGGGCTGTATGGCAGGTAGTATATGGAAAAATGGCTATTTTTCTGGTATTCAATTAAAGAATACTCAGTAGAATATAGTCAGGCATCCTATAGGACTGATCTCATGACCAAGGTTAAAGAATTTCTCAAGTGCTTGGAAGTTTGATTTGTGTTATAACACTTGATACTCAGATTGATCTTTAGGTATTGCAGAATTTTCCACATGATTTGATTGGCTCATTCAGACATAAAATAATATACAGGGAGTGAAAAAAAAAAAAGGAGATGATATTTCATGAAGACCTACTGTGGCCAGGACTTTCACACACTCATCTAACTCGTATTTCCCAAAGAATGTTGTGTCTTTGTCTCATTTGATTTTCCACCCAAAAGAAGAGGGCATGATTCAGTAGCACACACCATGTTATTTATAACTTATTTGCATCCATTCTGATAATAGGACCTCCAATCACTCCTTTCCTACTCTTAACCCATGTAGGTAATATGGAAAGTATTTTATCTGAAGCTCCAGGGTTGGAGCATCATATCCATCTGACCATAATCAACACTGGTTAGTTCAGAGATGGATAAAGGACCTGATTCTATACCCACAGAATAAAAACACTGAAGAATAACCAGAACTCAGAAACAAACAGGGACCCAGTTTTGATTACCACATGGGATCTTCTTAATATAGCACTTCCTGGAGACTTTTTAGTTAAAAGAGCAAATGCATTCTCTTTGTGTCTCTGTCTCTGTCTCTTTGAGTTGGTCTCCATCACTTGTAATCAAGGGCTCTGGTGAGCACAGATTCTATGACCAGTATTTTTGGAAGACACTGAACCCTACATATCATTTCTGGAGATTTATAATGCATATTGACATATAAAATTCTTATAAGGTTGTACCTTAAATAAATTTGCTTAATTTTGTTTAATCCAGCAATCCGCAAATACACGTGGGCATGCCAGTTTCTTTCCCCAAAAATATCTATTTACATGCTCTATGGATAACATTTTACAGAACATTCTTAATGTTCCAATAACAAGATAACTGCTGATCCAAATAAATTTTCATAAGGATCTTATGGGTTAAAAATTTAAATATAAATATTTAAAAATTAAAGTTAAATTATTCTTCTTTTCATATAAGTAAACCAAGTAAATCAAGGTCTCAGAATAAATGGCAAAGTTGGCATATGGGATAGAAATGCAGGTCTACCAACTCTAAAGACCTTTGTGCAGATCCTTGAGACTGAAAGGAGCCCAAGACAAAAGTAAGAAATCAGAGCCGACACCTTATTTATTTATAGTTTCCAGAAATTCATCAGAGAGCATTTGCCAAGGTGTCTGCGGAACCACTACCAAATACTCACTCTCACGGAAGCTAAACTCTGTGCGCTCATAGAAGTCCCCTTTTATTTAGTATTTAGTGTTCATCAGACACATTCTGGCAAACTCTGGTGAAGACTTCCAGAGGCTTAAGCTCTAACTTTTTCAACATCACTCAGCAAACAAGTAGAGAAGTTGGGATTTAGAGAGGCGGAGCAAGATGGCGGAGGAGTAGGAGACCTGGATTTCGTCTCCTCTCAGGAATTCAGCTGGATAGGGATCAAACCATTCTGAACACCTACAAACTCAACAGGAGATCGAAGAAAGGA
>NW_027960518.1:0-1182 GCF_054177405.1 Leptonychotes weddellii
ACCCAGGAATAAACCCATAATTATATGGCCAATTAATCTTTATCAAAGTAGGAAAGAATATCCAGGGGGAAAGGACAGTCACTTTAGCAAATGGTATTGGGAAAACTGGACAGCAACATGCAAAAAAAAGAAACTGGACTACTCTCTTACATCATACACAAAAGTAAATTAAAAATGGATTAAAGATCTACACATGAGACCTGAAACCATAAAAGTCATAGAAGAGAACACAGGCAGTAACCTCTTTGACATAAGCCATAGCAACTTTTTTCCAGATAGGTTTCCTGAAGCAGGGGAAACAAAAGCAAAATAAGCTATTGGTACTACATCAAAATAAAAATCTTCTGCACAGCAAAGGAAACAATCAACAAAACTAAAAGGAACCTATGAAATGGGAGAAGATATTTGTAAATGACATATCCAATAAAGAGTTCGTATCCAAAATATATAAAAAAGGTATACAACTCAAAACCCAAAAAACAAATAGTCCAGTTAAAAAATGGGCAGAAGATATGAACAGACATTTCTCCAAAGAAGACATCTATTATTATGGAAGGGGTAGGCGAAGGGGAAGCATCTGTAAGTTTTTGTTTTTTTTTTAAGATTTTATTTATTTGACAGAGAGAGAGAGATCACAAGTAGGCAGACAGGAAGGCAGGCAGGCAGGCGGGGAGGGAGAGGGAGAAGCAGGCTCCCTGCTGAGCACGGAGCCTGATGCAGGGCTGGATCCTAGGACGCTGGGATCATGACCTGAGCCGAAGGCAGACGCTTACCCGACTGAGCCATCCAGGTGCCCCGCAGCGTCTGTAGTTTTATGATTAGGTCTGAGTCTTTTGGTGAGGCAGTGTCCTGGACTGTGAAATTTACCAGTGTCTCTCAGTTGATTTGTTTTGTTTTCTTTTTTTTGTCTTGTATTTGGACAGGATGGTTAGAGTAGGCTGGAGTTGGGTATTTGCCTTTACCCATGTGGATTAGATTCTGATAAAACCCTATCAGGTTAGTTTTGGTAAAATAGTTAGAATAAAACAGAAAGCTCTAGTGTATTTTAAAATGGTTAATTTTTTCCTGTCTGCCAGAAGAATAAGGAGATTTTTCTCTATTCTTCACTGTGAGGCGCTGGTAGAACTCTTGGAAGTAAAACTTACAAAATGTGGGAGCTCCCCAGTGACTGCATGTCCTTGG
>NW_027960519.1:0-211 GCF_054177405.1 Leptonychotes weddellii
TAATATGTGTATTTTACAATTTTAAAAAAAGAATGAAACAACACCAATCTTATACAAATTCTTCTTTTTTTAAATTTTTAAAATTTTGTTATGTTAGTCACCATACAATACATCATTAGTTTTTGATGTGGTGATCCGCGATCCATTGTTTTCGTATAACACCCAGTGCTCCATGCGGTACGTGCCCTCCTTAATACCCATCACCGGGCTC
>NW_027960520.1:0-211 GCF_054177405.1 Leptonychotes weddellii
TGGCCATATAACTCTTCTAAGAGGCTCTTTTCCACCTGGTGGCTTGGGGACCCATTTTTCTATCTTCTGGCTCTATATTTTTCTAGGTCCTTAGGGTTTTTTCCAATCAGTCTGCTAATGAATAAAGACAGCAGGAGCAAGTAGGGAGATTTGGGAAAGAAGAACATACATATAGGCCTGTTCAGGCAATGACATCATGCCTACCATATCA
>NW_027960521.1:0-211 GCF_054177405.1 Leptonychotes weddellii
AGCTCAGCAGTGAGGCAGAAAGATAAAGGGCATGGATTCCTCCTGCCTCTGCCTATTGTTCTAGCCAGGCCCTCCATGGGATGGGTGAACTGAGTCCCCTGATTGACCAGAAACACCCACATAGACACCCCCGGAAAGAATGTGGCCTCTGGGCACCCCGGGGCCAGCCCAGTGGACACATACAACTCACCACCACACTCTGCTCTTACTT
>NW_027960522.1:0-211 GCF_054177405.1 Leptonychotes weddellii
CCATTTACCATGCTAATGGACACCAAAAGAAAGCTGGGGTGGCAATCCTTATATCAGACAAATTAGATTTTAAACCAAAGACTATAATAAGAGATGAGGAAGGACACTATATCCTACTTAAAGGGTCTATCCAACAAGAAGATCTAACAATTGTAAATATCTATGCCCCTAACATGGGAGCAGCCAATTATATAAGCCAATTAATAACAAA
>NW_027960523.1:0-211 GCF_054177405.1 Leptonychotes weddellii
GTAAAGGCTGGTAAAACCTTATTTCTGGCCTCGTCTGTGAAGGTGTTTCAGGAAGAGATTAGCATTTGACTCAGTAGACTGAGTGAAGAAGTGTGGTCCCCAATGCAGGTGGACATTTCCACTCCATTGAGGGCCCAAATAGAACAAAGAAGAGGCAGAAGGGTGACTTTGCTCTTGGCTTGAGCTGGAACATCCATGTCTTTCTGCCCTT
>NW_027960524.1:0-211 GCF_054177405.1 Leptonychotes weddellii
TGTCGATCCCTACCAGGGAGGGAGGTAAAATAGACAGTTTTAGCAGAGTGTATGAAGGGACTGGGGTTTCTTGGAACACAATTTCTGATAACTCCAGTGCAGTGGAAGCAGGGACACCTTTGGAGTCAGAAGCACCAGGGTTGGAATCCTTCCCTTACCGATTATTAGCTGTTTGACTGTGGGCAGGTCATCGTTCCACTTTGAGGTTTCC
>NW_027960525.1:0-211 GCF_054177405.1 Leptonychotes weddellii
TGTTTTCCTATGAAAATTTAAAACGTATATACATCTAAGTAGAGGGGCTAAAATCTTCTTCCCACATCCCACTGCTGTGTGTGCTCCTGACCTTGGAGACCAGCGCTTTAGAGTGCCTGGGGCTTCCCGTTTTAGACCGAATCTCCACCTCTTCTTACAATGCCTGCCCTCCCCATCCCACCTCTTTTCTCTGGATGATGAAGAGGCCGAC
>NW_027960526.1:0-211 GCF_054177405.1 Leptonychotes weddellii
TTTTTCAGAGTACATCGTCTCTCATGGTTCGTCTACCCCTCCGATTTCCCCCGCTTCATTCTTCCCCTCCCGCTACCTTCTTCTTCTTCTTTTTTTTTTTTGAACAACTGGGGTTACTGATACAACCTTTTGCACTTCTTAGGCCTCTACCCCGCTCATTTCTCCTACAGTCTTTCCCTTAGACTTCATCCACATATTCGCCCAAACCACA
>NW_027960527.1:0-211 GCF_054177405.1 Leptonychotes weddellii
AGCCTTTTGTGTCAGGAGCTATTCAGAAACAATGAATTCCTCCTTGGAGACCAATCTTTGAATTTTTCCTTCTCTGCTTTCAGGGCGCCTCCCCAACCAGACACACACAACTTCTGCTGGAGCAGAAAGAAAGAAGAAAAGTGTGACGCATGGACCTGAAGCTTCCAGATTCACGTACAGGAGACCATGTTACTCCTCCCTGAGCCAAAGC
>NW_027960528.1:0-211 GCF_054177405.1 Leptonychotes weddellii
CAGCCATTCCTGGGAGAGCGTGCCTTCATCAGCCTGTGTTCCCTGCGTTTCGTGGGGGTGACCACAAGGCCCTTTTTCATAAAAAGTGACCTCTCCCACTCCTTCCAGGTTCCTGATATTCTGGCATCCATAGCTCTGACTATGTAAGATTTTGTCCCTGTTAAAACTTCAAACTTCTCTTCCCCTGAGAATCGTTAACATGTGAACCTGA
>NW_027960529.1:0-1181 GCF_054177405.1 Leptonychotes weddellii
GGCCAGAGCCCAGCGGCCCGCTGAGGCTCAGGGAGCTGTTGGCCCAGGGCCCCGCAGAGCTGGAGGTGATGGTCCAGGAGGCGTTGCTGTGGTTCCCCTCCAGCAGCCCCTCCCCCAGCCGCCAGCGCAGGGTGGGGGCCGGGTGGGCCCGGGAGGAACAGCTGCAGTGCAGCCCCTCGCCCTCCCAGGAGCAGGAGGGAGCAAACAGCTTCGGGGGGTCTGTGGGAAGACAACAGAGTATCAGAGGAAAACCCCTCCCCAGGGCCCAAGCATCCTTCCCAGGTGTGTTCCAACTCACTCTTCACAAGGAGGTTCAGGGATGCTTCCAGGGACCCCAACAGGTGCTGAGCTCTGCAGACGTATCTCCCATGGTCCCCCAGTTCCACCCGGGGCAGCTCCAGGACCCCAGGATTTGAGGGTTGTGAGGGCTGCAGGGTCAGGCTACCCCGGGTCCAGCTCACCCTAGCAGAAGGGTGGCTGTCGTCGATGCAGACCAGGTGCAGGGGCTGGCCCTCCTGGACTGAGAGAGACGAACCGTTGCCTAGAGCCTCAGGTCCTGGAAAGACAGAAAGAAAGCTAAGCCCTGGCCCTCACTAGGGGTGTTCTCTCTCTGTCTCTCTGTCTCTTTCTCTGTCTCTCTTTTCCTCACATCATGTAAATCTGTTTCTTCTCTTCCACTGCATGATCATTCGGTCAGCCGAAGGGGACAGGGCTGAGAGCAGGCACCACAGCCTTTGCAAGAGGCCTGGGTGCGTTCTGTCTTTCACTAAGTTCACTAAGACCTGTCTAACTTAGTTGTGTCTGAGAGTCCACAGTCTTGTGAGCGAGACACCCAGAATCAGGTGTCATCAAGCAGCATGATGTGTTTTGTGATGGGGGTACAGTGTGCTCGGGGAACCCTGAGGATGGGAGTTCAGTGAGATTGTCAGGTCAAGGAGGGCTTCCTGGAGGAGGAGAGGCTTTTTTTTTTTGGGGGGTTTCCTTTTTTTTAAGTTCAATTAATTAACAATATAGTGTATTATTAGTTTTAGAGGTAGAGTTCAGTGATTCATCAGTTGCATACAACACCCAGTGCTCATTCCATCACGTGCCCTCCTCCTTCATGCCCACCACCTAGTCACCCCATCCCCCCCCACCTCCCCTCCAGCAAGCCTCAGTTTCTTTCCTATGCTTAAGAAGTC
>NW_027960530.1:0-211 GCF_054177405.1 Leptonychotes weddellii
TTTTTTTTTTTTGAGTACATATGAGCTATACCACTTATGTATATGGAACACATTGAATTTTCACCACCTCTCCCCCTATTAATGATAGATCCCTGAGAAATGTCAAGATATCAGTATTTGTATTAAGACTCCTCAAGGTAAGGAGGGCATCATTGATTTGGGTACAGTGAAAAGAAGAGAGGACTGGCACTCCAGAGACCTTTTCTAAACC
>NW_027960531.1:0-211 GCF_054177405.1 Leptonychotes weddellii
TCAGAAAATAGGTATTGGCTATGGTACGGGAGCTACGTGCCTGGCCCAGACGCAGTCATTCGCGTTAGAAATGTACTTAAAATTAAGTTTGGTTGTGCTGATAGAATATCATTCTCTGTGTCCCTTTTCTTAATAGTTAATAATTACTAAGTGCTCATTGTAGAGTATTTGTGGTTCAAATCCCACTCAAACCAATTCTGAAAGGCAGTTT
>NW_027960533.1:0-211 GCF_054177405.1 Leptonychotes weddellii
GAATATATATGAGGGCGCCTGGGTGGCTCAGTTGGTTAAGCGACTGCCTTCGGCTCAGGTCATGATCCTGGAGTCCTGGGATCGAGTCCCGCATCGGGCTCCCTGCTCGGCAGGGAGTCTGCTTCTCCCTCTGACCCTCCTCCCTCTCATGCTCTCTGTCTCTCATTCTCTCTCTCTCAAATAAATAAATAAAATCTTTAAAAAAAAAAAG
>NW_027960534.1:0-211 GCF_054177405.1 Leptonychotes weddellii
TTCTTGTTCCACTCCTCCTGGTCTCTTTGGGTAGGTCTTTTTTCCCCTGGTGTTTTAATTCCTTCTTTCATGTCTTTATGTATGTTTGAAACTTCTATTACCTAAAGTTCCTAGGAGCCTACTCTTATTATTCATGTGCGTGCTGATATTTGCTCATGTGGGTTGTTGCCCTGTGTGTTTTAGAATTTTGTTTTGTAAATTCATCTTCATT
>NW_027960535.1:0-211 GCF_054177405.1 Leptonychotes weddellii
CATCAGAAAGATTGCGATTTTAATGATCTACAACCAGAAGAACAGGATTTCAAGCAGGCACTTCCTGCTTTTTTTGCTCAAGGAACTTTTCCTGTGGTGGAGCAAAGGGGAGAATTGTCTTTTGGCTGCAATCTCTTATTAGTCGTGTGTATTCTCTGCTGAGTCCCAAGAGGTCACAGAAAGCCAAAAGCAATGTTAAATGTACAAGCTT
>NW_027960536.1:0-211 GCF_054177405.1 Leptonychotes weddellii
TGAGGTGCTGGATGGAAATGGGGACATGCTATTGGACAAAAGGACAAGCTATGGGACATGGAGGAAAGGCTACTCATGCTTTAATATGGAAAAAAAAGAAAAAAGAAGAAAAAGACTTGGCTGCATTGTGTTTGTTTCCCGGTGTTTTGTGGAAGGGAACTTGGGAGCGATGCAGTGGGATTTTTGGCTGAAGGCATGTTTAAGCCAAGTG
>NW_027960537.1:0-211 GCF_054177405.1 Leptonychotes weddellii
GGTCCTGGACGGCCCTCCTAACTCCTTGTATCTTCAGCCTCTACACCTAGAGCTGGCTCAGGTCCCAGCAGCCCCGAAGAGGGAGGTTCACCATGTGACCCCCAGAAGTGGCCTGGTGTTCCCATTTTGTACAGACAGCTGCAGGAGCCCCTGAGAAGATGAGGAGACCGGGTGGCCATGGAGGCAGGGCTTGGACCCAAGGATGCCCACC
>NW_027960538.1:0-211 GCF_054177405.1 Leptonychotes weddellii
CCTGTGTACCCCTCGGACCTCATTCCCCAATCATCTCCTTCTGGCTGTTCCTCCTCCAACACACTGAGCTTACAGCCCACCTCAGGGCCTTTGCACATGAGCGAGAATATTTCCAGCAGACATGGGGCTTGCTCCTTTAAATCATTCCGGCTCAAACATTACCTGAGTACCTGATCTGAGAGCGTGACTTCGTCTATTTCTTTCATGTCCC
>NW_027960539.1:0-211 GCF_054177405.1 Leptonychotes weddellii
TGTGTACATTGTAGTGCAATTTAAAAAAATACTGTAATTTCAGAACTTCAGAATTTAAATGTCAGTGTTCTCTTTTTTTCATATGGGAAAAGAAAATGCTTTTGAAAATTATTTGAGGCTTGGACAAAAATTCCGTCGCTATATTCTTAGGATCACTCTGTGGAGTCTTCATGATTCGGATGACACAAGGGAAGCTTCAAATTCAACCTTT
>NW_027960540.1:0-1181 GCF_054177405.1 Leptonychotes weddellii
TTATCACCAGTTAAAGCTTTAACTATTGGACCACTCCATATGCCCAGGACTGTCTGTACTCTGCCTAGAACCAGTGACCTCACTCTAAAGCAGCCCCATCACCTGCTTTCTCAGACCATTCTAAGGACCAACTGTCACAGATTGAGTTTCATGGGAATCAGACTCTGATATCAGATTTCTTCGGGAGGCTGTTTAATAAGGAGTACCCTTATGTTCAATATCTGTGGGAGAGAGGGAAGGTGTCAGAAGTAAGCAGAAGGAGAAGTTTATCTATTATGCAAGTTCAGCAACAGATTTCACAGCGAGTGCTAGGGCAAAAATGGCCCATATACAATTGCTTCAATCAAGAAATGGATGTGGGCCAACATGAGAAGGGTATTAACTTGGGCAAGTGGTCTCTCCACAGCTTTATCAATCCATTGGAGATGACAGTTTTATACTGTCTGCCAACAAAATTCTCAGCAGCTGAAGCAACAGGTTCTTCCTTAAATGGAGAAGTGGAGAGTGCGTCAAATTTACCAACAGGGACAGCCAGTATTCAAATTTAGGCAGTCTGATTGAAGGGCTTTCACTATTAACCTCTACACCATACTCTTCATCTACAAGGTACTAGGCATTTCTAACATTTGGGCATATAAGAAAATTAAAGCACAGTAGTTATACTATTCACCTCATATAATATGATACTCTGAAGTTGAACCCTAATTTTCCTAAAACCAAAAGTTTATGGATTGCTTGATTTCTTTTATACATATTATTTATTCTACTATAACATTTTAAATTGTGCTCATGGGGTGATTTCCATAATTTTCAGTGAAAGTATCCAGATTTTTGTGTGATCAGTTATTTAGCTCTAATGCCAAATGTTAGATAACATCAACAAAAATAAAATGGTTAAGAAATGATAAACTTTCATGCTACAACACTCTTTTCAAACTAAAAACAAGCACAGCTCAGCATAATTTCCATGTAAGACATGAACAATATGATTCTGCAACACTACATTAAAAAAATTAAAAACTGGAAGAACAAATATTGTGAAGATGTCAATGCTACCTAGAGCAATCTACACATTCAATGCAATGCCCATCAAAATACCATCCACTTTTTTCAAAGAAATGGAACAAATAATCCTAAAATTTGTATGGAACCAGAAAAGACCCCGCATAGCCAGAGGAATG
>NW_027960541.1:0-211 GCF_054177405.1 Leptonychotes weddellii
GAAAGGCAAATCAAGAAATGGATTCTTAGCTATAGAGAACTGATGGTGACCAGAGGGGAGGGGGTGGGGGGATGGGTGAATAGATGGTGGGGATGAAGGAGCGTACTTGTTGTTTATGATGAGCACAGGGTCATGCATGGAATTTCTGAATCACTATATCATACACCTGAAACTAATATAACACTGCATGTTAACTAACGAATTAAAATAA
>NW_027960542.1:0-211 GCF_054177405.1 Leptonychotes weddellii
AGGGTCTGGAACAGGACCAAGACCCACAGGCTCACCAAATCCTAAAGCAGGGGAATTCCATACTAACGCAAAAGCCTTATTCAAATGTAAAAGCGCTGAAGAAACCTGGAAAGGCTCTCGTTTTTACTTTAAGCTGAGGCGTAACCGACACCGACATGGGACATTGTGTCTCAGGAGCACAGCGTGAGGAGTCACTACCTGGAGACACTAC
>NW_027960543.1:0-211 GCF_054177405.1 Leptonychotes weddellii
CATGTCAACATGTATAATGATCAGACATCTGTTGGGGAAATTTTAAGGAGGGTAGAGACCCAAAATCAAAGCTTAAAAATGTAAGCTTAAAGGCTTTTGACTTAAAAAAGAAAAACAACATAGAAGCACATTTTTTTTTTTTTATTCTTATGTTAATCCCCATACATTACATCATTAGTTTTAGATGTAGTGTTCCATGTTTCATTGTTTG
>NW_027960544.1:0-211 GCF_054177405.1 Leptonychotes weddellii
TCAGGAGGGTACAGGGATCTGAATGAGACACAGAGGGAAAATTTGTACTTGGTGCACATGGGCTGGCTTTGAGATGAGGAGAATTCAGGTCATGATGTGGAGTTAAGATAGCTTTCCTCTTGGGCGCCTGGGTGGCTCAGTTGGTTAGGCGACTGCCTTCGGCTCAGGTCATGATCCTGGAGTCCCGGGATCGAGTCCCACATCGGGCTCC
>NW_027960545.1:0-211 GCF_054177405.1 Leptonychotes weddellii
AGGGCACATTCGGCATGGAGCACTGGGTGTTATGCACAAACAATGAATCATGGAACACTACATCTAAAACTAATGATGTAATGTATGGGGATTAACATAAGAATAAAAAAATTAAAAAAAAAAAGAAATTCCTCAATATACACACAATAGAATGTTTTGTATCCACTGATTGAATTCTTAATGATGATCCTTCCACATACATTCAAAAAAG
>NW_027960546.1:0-211 GCF_054177405.1 Leptonychotes weddellii
ACGGATCGTGACAGCACATTTGCCAAAGATGCATGGTGGTGTGAGAGGCTTGGCTTCTAGAGGGCTAAGCCATCCTGGCTTTCTGGCGTGGATGCGGCTGCGGCTCAGAGGCAGAGCCTCTCCACTCAAAAATACTAACGACTCTACCACTACCCAGGAAGGTTTCCAAACAAAGCTCAGTGAAAAAGAAATTTTAACCAAAACTGAGAAA
>NW_027960547.1:0-211 GCF_054177405.1 Leptonychotes weddellii
GAGCCCCGCATTGGGCTCCCTGCTCAGCGGGAAGCCTGCTTCTCCCTCTCCCACTTACCCTGCTTGTGTTCTCTCTCTGGCTGTCTCTCCCTGTCAAATAAATAAATAAAATCTTTTTAAAAATTTAAAAAAGGAGCTTAGAATAATGCTTAACACATAGTAAGCACTCAATAAATGTTAGCTACTATGATAATTAGTATATTAAGTATTT
>NW_027960548.1:0-211 GCF_054177405.1 Leptonychotes weddellii
GAGTTTCTCCCCCTTTCCTCCTACCCCTTTGGTTTCAGTATCTACACACATAGATTCTTTGTTATAGGGTCCATTATAATCCATTACTGACACGATTTTGACGCCCAAATTATTGTGCATTTGACCATGGGATCCTCTTCAAGCTGGCTCCTGTGTCCTTTTGACATGTCCTCATTGGTCTTTGAGCATGCCCTTCCTTTCAAGAACAATA
>NW_027960549.1:0-211 GCF_054177405.1 Leptonychotes weddellii
GATGTGTCTAGGAAGAAGTTGCTGCGGCTGAGGTCGAAGAGGTTGCTGCCTGTGTTCTCCTTTAGGATTTTGATGGACTCCTGTCTCACATTGAGGTCTTTCAACCATTTGGAGTCTATTTTTGTGTATGGTGTAAAGAAATGGTCCAGTTTTATTCTTCTGCATGTGGCTGTCCAATCAAAATAGCCTGAATTTCTAAAAGTAAGTTTTT
>NW_027960550.1:0-211 GCF_054177405.1 Leptonychotes weddellii
TTTTTATTGTTATGTTAATCACCATACATTACATCATTAGTTTTTGATGTAGTGTTCCATGATTCATTGTTTGTGCATAACACCCAGTGCTCCATGCAGAATGTGCCCTCTTTAATACCCATCACCAGGCTAACCCATCCTCCCACCCCCCTCCCCTCTAGAACCCTCAGTTTGTTTTTCAGAGTCCATCATCTCTCATGGTTCGTCTCCC
>NW_027960551.1:0-1181 GCF_054177405.1 Leptonychotes weddellii
ATATCTGCATCCATTTGTAAATCTGCAGCATAAGTCATAATCTCTGAGTCTTTTCTATTTTGGGGGCTCCTCCTCCTAGTCATTCTGTTGATGGGTGTTTGAGGGAATGTATAGAGTCCAAATTATTGACCAGAACCCAAGCAAGATGCACCTGTTTTCTTGGGACCTTAGGGTTGCTGGCCTCTTGTTTTCCCAGCCTATCTTCTGGGGGAGGGGCCTGCTGTGCTGTTACTCAGGCAACCCAGTTTGGGTGGAGTTGCCCTGCCCCCCTGTGGTGGGGGATGGGCTCAGCGGGAGTCAGTTTTTGGGGCTTTTGTTCTCTGACGGTTTTCCCTGGCGGCTTTCTGCATCTCTTCCGTGAGTCAGAGCAGAAGAGACCATTTCCAACCTTCTGCCTCAGGGCAGAGAGACCGCAGTCTGCTCTTCAGTGAGCTCTTCAGGCCACACTGTCTCCGTTTCTGTCCATGCTACTATAAACTGCGGCGTCCTGGGTTGTGCACCCCTCCACAGCGCTCCCAGTCCTGTTTCCAGTTCGGGGCACATCTCTGCCCTTTGTGCTTCTAAAACTGCCAGCCGCTCCCAGTTCTCGCATGCAACCCTGCCGCTCTGGGTCTCTGCCCCGGGGGCTGCCCTAAAGTCCTTTCCCCGCTGCTACCGGTCTGCGAGTCTGTGCCCCGTCCCCAGCATGCGAGGCTGTCACCTACCAGTGGTGCAGGATCCCCATGGCCGGGCTCCCTCCCGCTGCCATTTATCCTCCGATATCTGCCCGCGGAATCATGGCTCCATGCTTAGTACCTCAAAACCAACCGCCTGCGATATTCTGTAGAGATCCAGATCTTCTTACATCTCAGACTGGTTTCGTGGGTGCTCAGAGTGGTCTGGTAGATATCCAGCTCAATTCCAGGGACCAGTTGAAATAGGGTCCCCTACTCCTCGCCATCTTTCCTTCCTCTCTCTCTTTTTTGTAGATTTTCACTTCTACATCTATTTTCCAGCAGTTTGATTATATTATATATATACACAGTTTTAAATCATGTTTTCTAAATATGAAATGAGTTATAAATTCTGTCTCTTCATTGAAAAAATCAGATGACGCATCTATTCCACACCTTACTAATTAGTAAGTGATTACTACCCACACTGGTATGTTAAAATTTCGTGACCATGCCCCCATATCATAT
>NW_027960552.1:0-211 GCF_054177405.1 Leptonychotes weddellii
ATCTTCTTGGTTAAAAAAAAAAGTTGAAAATGAAGAACTCAAATATTTGGGCTACAAACCTATCTTTCCATGGGCATTATACTTCTGCCTATTTCTTCTCTCTTACAGATTTTATGTTAATGTAATTATAGGTTATAATTCAAACTTCTTATAGGAATAAAAATATATAATTTTTTCTTCCATTTTATTAAGATAAAATGGACATATAACA
>NW_027960553.1:0-211 GCF_054177405.1 Leptonychotes weddellii
TTCAGGAACTATTTAATAAATATTAATAACTCTGTTTTGTTTTGTGAAGTATATGAAAAACAAGTACATTTCATATAGTCCATCTTATAAAGCTATAGAGAGGAACATAATACTTTCATGCAGTTACATGATACCATAGGGATTATGAGGAATGTAATTGAACTTCAAAAGCATGTGGTCAAAAGCAGTTGCAGAAGAATGATGAAATATG
>NW_027960554.1:0-211 GCF_054177405.1 Leptonychotes weddellii
ACCTGGAAAGCAGGTGAGCCTTAGCCTCAGACTTCCCCTAGCTCATTTTTTACATCTCTTCTTCCTTCCCTGGACTTTCCCCTCCAGAAACCATGGTACACCAACAGTACTATACCCGGGATAGTGGTAGGCACTCCAATATCAGAGGGGTGCTGGGATAGTGGTAGGCACTCACTCAAATATCAGAGGGGTGCTGGGATAGTGGTAGGCA
>NW_027960555.1:0-211 GCF_054177405.1 Leptonychotes weddellii
GAATGGCCATGTGCTAAGGGATGCTTGCTTGGACAACTGACACCATGTTTTAGACTAAATGAAACAGTACTAGATGTCCTCACAGGAGAACTAGTGCAAGCAGAAACACTATCTTTAGTTATTTACAACATTTACAGCCCTGACCAGGCAATGGAAGCCACTTCAAGCCACAGAGGCTCAGATAAGAAAGTGGCCATTATTGTTCCCATGC
>NW_027960556.1:0-211 GCF_054177405.1 Leptonychotes weddellii
CCCCGGGAAGCACTTTCCAGCGCGCACCCCACAGGACACCGTCCCACCTGCCACACCCTACCCGGAGAGCCAACCCCGGTGAGGGGCCTGCCCCTCTATCCCCCAAGCAAGTCCAGCACTGGCCACGCGCCAGCCTTGGTGGCTTCCTGCCCATAACACGCCAGTCCTGGGGGGAGGGATGCGAGGCTCGGCCGCAGGGAGAGAGAGCACC
>NW_027960557.1:0-211 GCF_054177405.1 Leptonychotes weddellii
ATAGCACAGCACAGCACAGCACAGCACAGCATAGCACAGCATAGCATAGCACAGCATAGAAGAGCATAGGATAGAATAGCACTACATAGCACAGAACAACAAAGCACAGCACAGCGCAGCATAGAATAGCATAAGTTAACACAGCACAGCATAGCACAGCGCACCACAGCATAGAATAGCATAGCAGAGCATAGCATAGTATAACATAGCA
>NW_027960558.1:0-211 GCF_054177405.1 Leptonychotes weddellii
AGCAGGCTTCCTGCTGAGCAGGGAGCCCGATGCGGGGCTCGATCCCAGGACCCTGGGATCATGACCTGAGCCGAAGGCAGACGCTCAACATCTGAGCCACCCAGGCACCCCGAGAAGGTATGTCTTTCAATCATCAAATCCATGGTCAAAAACTTCAGTTACATGCAAACATGAGTTTCAAAATATTGGAAAATTTCCCTTTTTTTCATTT
>NW_027960559.1:0-211 GCF_054177405.1 Leptonychotes weddellii
GAGGAAGCCCCTGAAGAAAAGGCAGTTTTAGGGCCCCCGAGGTGGGAGGAGAGGGAAGGGGGAAGGGCTCAGAGTGGAAAAGTCCCGGGGACCGAGACGGTGGGGAGAGTGTCTTCATGGCTTCCTCCCCTACCCGCACTCACCCTCGAAGGAGGCCTCAGCGGAGATGGGCACCTGAAGAGGGCCACTGCCTGAGCCTCAGACAGAGACA
>NW_027960560.1:0-211 GCF_054177405.1 Leptonychotes weddellii
TTCTGGCATCTGAGCTGGGAGCTGGACCAGCAGCTGGGTGAGCGTGCCCCACGGAAGCTCCCGGGGATGGGAGATGATAGAACCTGCTCAGGGTGACCCCAATAACAGGGTTGCAAAACGCATCCCACGGAAGGGAAGGTTTTTGCAAAGTGAATCCTGAGAGTCAGGTTTTGTGAAAGGGGCGGTCAGAGGGGGACGGTGAGCAGTGCCG
>NW_027960561.1:0-211 GCF_054177405.1 Leptonychotes weddellii
CGCTGGCTGTAATACCTGCTTCTGTGCCTTGGGATCTCACCAGCTGGAGAAATAGCGTGGTCAGGAACACAGCTATGATGTCCTGGCTCTGCGGGCCTTTCACCTCTGCTTTGACTCTAGTAGGTACTTGCTGATATGCTTCACTGGCTCTCAGAGAGACCATGTCAGAAGAAAGAATGCTAATGATCATGTGACATTAGATATCCCCCCC
>NW_027960562.1:0-1181 GCF_054177405.1 Leptonychotes weddellii
AGAATAGCAACAACTCTGAAGAGAAAAGCAACCACTTTCTGGAAGGTAGGACGTGCGGAGAAGTGAATCCGAGGCGATATTCAGGAGGATAGACGGCGGGGGAGGGGGCCTCTGTCGGCCGCTTCTGGCAAGTGATAGAGCCGCGGAGCACAAAATCAGAACTTTTAGAAGTCAGCTCCACTGAGGGACACCGCTCCAGTGGCTAAGTGGGGGGTGGAACCCTCGTGAAACAGTGTGGTCTCAGGACCCTCGGGGTCACAGAAAGACCAGGGATGCCTGAGTGCGGCAGAGCTCCCAGGGATCGGAGCGGAGAAGCCGGCTGCAGAGACGGAGCCGAGGCGCGGGCTCTCAGCTCAGGGTTGCCATAAACTGTGATCCGTGGCACAGTCGGGCCACTGCTCCTCCAGCAGGGACCCAACAAGCGGCAGATCCGGGGAGACTCCCATCCTCCCCCAGGAGGAGTGGTGTGGGAGCGCACCGCAGGGATCTGCTGGGTTTGGAGACTCCACACCAGGTCGGGTGCCAGAGACAGAAAAGCTGGGTCACAGGCCGGGTGAGCACGGAGTGCGGCCAGAGACCGGGCAGACGGGAGCGATTGACTGCTTTTCTCTGGCGGCTCACTGAGGTGCAGGCCCCGAGTTCTCAGCTCCTCCACGGTGGAGATTGGGAGGCCGCCATTTTCACTCTCCTCCTCCAAAGCTGTAACTAAAGGTTGCAGGAAACAAAAACTCCCGAGAGCAAACGGAGCAGATTACTTAGCCTGGACTGGCAAGGGCGGGGCAATTCCGCCTCCGGCAAAGACATTTGGGAACCACGGCAACAGGCCCCTCCCCCAGAAGATCAGCAAGAACAGCCAGCCAAGACCAAGTTTACCGATCAATGAGAATGGCAGAACTCTAGCACTAGGGGAATAATGCACATAGAATCCATGGCTTTTATACCATGATTCTTTAGTCTTTCAAAGTTAAATTTTTTTTAACTGTTTTTTTTTTTTAATTTTTCTTTTTCCCTTTTTCAACCAACATCTTATCAATCCCTTTTTTAAAAAACATTTTTATTTTTCATTTTTAGAGTCATATTCTATCCCTTCATAGTAGTTACCCTTATTTTTGGCATATATATATAAGTTGTTCTCTCTTTAAAATTTTGAGATACAGTTTCTTCTAACAGATCAAAATATA
>NW_027960563.1:0-211 GCF_054177405.1 Leptonychotes weddellii
GCTTAACTCCAGGAGAACTGGAGGGCTGTAGGAAACTGAGACTCCACAGTTAAAGGTTTTATTTATCTATTTGACAGAGAGAGACACAGCGAGAGAGGGAACGCAAGCAGGGAGAGTGGGAGAGGGAGAAGCAGGCTTCCCGCGGAGCAGGGAGCCCGATGCGGGGCTCGATCCCAGGACCCTGGGATCATGACCTGAGACGAAGGCAGAC
>NW_027960564.1:0-211 GCF_054177405.1 Leptonychotes weddellii
TGAACCACAATACATTATCATAACTGAAAAAATGAACAGCAATTCCTTTAATAACATCAAATATCCAGTCAGTGTCCAAAGGGTGGGACTTTTGGCTCTGGGCAACTTTTCCACTCCCAACCACCAACCGAGACTGGTGTACTTTCTGCTTCCCTCCCACTTGCATCTCTGCTCCATCCACACTCACCAGGAGGGTAGTCGGGAGAGAGCA
>NW_027960565.1:0-211 GCF_054177405.1 Leptonychotes weddellii
ATCATTATTGCCACCATTATCCTTAAATATATGTGAATCCATTGATATATATGTGTAAAATGCAGAGTAGAAATGAATGTCTTGCAAAATAAACTTTTTGTTTTACTTTGTTAGCGAATATTTTCTCAGCATGTGCTCTCTTGGGTTTTCTGGAGACAAATTTGTAAATGCAGAGTTTGCAAAGGCCTAATGGTACGTGATTTAATATCAA
>NW_027960566.1:0-211 GCF_054177405.1 Leptonychotes weddellii
TACTTACTGATGTCATTTTTCTAATTGTGGTAAAAAATGACATAACATAAAATTTACTATCTTTATCATTTTAAAACATACAGTTCAGTAGTGTTAAATATGTTCACATTGTTGGGCAACAAATTTCCAGAACTTTTTCTTTCTGCAAAACTGAAACTCTGTACCCGTTAAACAGCAACTCCCCATTTCCCCCTCTCCCAGTCCTGGTACC
>NW_027960567.1:0-211 GCF_054177405.1 Leptonychotes weddellii
TACCAGAGGGGAGGTGGGTGGGGGGATTGGTGAAATAGGTGAAGGGGATTAAGAGTACACTTATCTTGATGAGCACTGAGTAATATATGGAACTGTTGAATCAGTATATTGTACACCTGAAACTAATATTACACTGCATGTTAACTACACTGGAATTAAAATTTAAAGAAAACAAGAAAAAATTTTAAAAAGAACTAGAGATGTGTTAATG
>NW_027960568.1:0-211 GCF_054177405.1 Leptonychotes weddellii
TACCAGAGGGGAGGTGGGTGGGGGGATTGGTGAAATAGGTGAAGGGGATTAAGAGTACACTTATCTTGATGAGCACTGAGTAATATATGGAACTGTTGAATCACTATATTGTACACCTGAAACTAATATTACACTGCATGTTAACTACACTGGAATTAAAATTTAAAGAAAACAAGAAAAAATTTTAAAAAGAACTAGACATGTGTTAATG
>NW_027960569.1:0-211 GCF_054177405.1 Leptonychotes weddellii
CGATCTGGCTGCGACATCTGTCACCCCATTGATCGCCAGGGTTGATTCGGCTGATCTGGCTGGCTAGGCGGGTGTCCCCTTCCTCCCTCACCGCTCCATGTGCGTCCCTCCCGAAGCTGCGCGCTCGGTCGAAGAGGACGACCTTCCCCGATAGAGGAGGACCGTTCTTCGGTCAAGGGTATACGAGTAGCTGCGCTCCCCTGCTAGAACC
>NW_027960570.1:0-211 GCF_054177405.1 Leptonychotes weddellii
TGTGCATGCCGCCATGGAGAGAGGACACTCGATGGTCCTGTACATTTCTATGTCCTTCTGCCCATATTTTTTTTTTTTCTTTTTTATTCTTATGTTAATCCCCATACATTACATCATTAGTTCTAGATGAAGTGTTCCATGATTCATTGTGCATAACACCCAGTGCTCCATGCAGAATGTGCCCTCCTCAATACCCACCACCAGGCCACCC
>NW_027960571.1:0-211 GCF_054177405.1 Leptonychotes weddellii
TGGACCACCAACCTCATCCCAACTCTCTTTTTCCATCTGTACTCCCAGATATAACCTCCTCTTCCCAACTCAGGTGAAGCCTAACACTTTGTCTCTTCTCTTTCCCAGCTACTGTTGATGAATAGATACCATGTCCTCCCCCTACAGGGGCCCCTCTAGTGTCATCGCCCAGCTTGTGCAAGTCAAAAGCTCTAGCTCTCTGCCTCAGCAC
>NW_027960572.1:0-211 GCF_054177405.1 Leptonychotes weddellii
TGATCCAACAGCTGGATATTCAAATATAAAAGAATGATATCATGGGGCACCTGGGTGCTCAGTTGGTTAAGCAGCTGTCTTAGGCTCAGGTCATGATCCCAGGGTCCTGAGATCCAGCCCTGCATCAGGCTCCTTGCTCAGCAGGGACCCTGCTTCTCCCTCTGCCTGCCATTCTCTCAGCTTGTGCTCTCTCTCTCTCGGTCTCTGATTA
>NW_027960573.1:0-1181 GCF_054177405.1 Leptonychotes weddellii
ATATGCTGGCTAACTGAACATAATAAAAAAAATTAAATAAAGTACCTCAGTATGAACAACAACAACAAAAGAAGTTAATTGTAGGTAATTTAAAATATGAGGCGGTATTGTCTGAAAAGAAATTCATTATTTTAGTCATGACCCCTAAAATCCCGTATGATATCTTTGTGTAAATAAGAAAAAGAGATTTTTAAGTTAGAATGTTGTATGTTTTCTCTATAAGCATAGTATAATAAATTGAACCTGTTATGAAAATGGATCTTTTAATTTTTACAAGTGGATTACATTTAGTAAATATTATTATATAGTGATTTGTCTCATTAAAAAGAACTATCCTTAAAACTGGGGACTTTACAATACCTTCCTGGTATCGTAAACAAATGGCAAACAATAAGAACTGCAAAACTTAGCTAGTATGCAGCAATACCAATGAGACATTTTTTTTTTAAGGTAACTGTCTATTGGTTTTGCAATTTACTTATTTTCATTTGTTCACTTAACAAATAACTATCAAGTGTCTTTTAGTTCCTAAGTGTTATTCTGATGTTGTAAAATGCAAACATTCAAAAAATACAATCCCTGCCCTCCAGGAATTTGTTATTATCATTGTCATTTTTATTATTTACTCTACTTTATTCATTGCTTACTGTGTGCCAGAGTCCCCTAGTGCTTATGATTACCATTGTTATTTTTTTATTGGCATTTAATATCTTCCAGATACTATGTCCATAGTGAGGAATTAGAGTTTTAGGAGAGTGGGTAGAATTTAGGGTAAGTATGCAGACTGAATAGTAAGTTTGCCAGGTAAAGTGGCAGAAGGACGATGTTTGGCAGGAGAAACATCCATCAAGATTACATGTTTTGCAGACAGAACAGCAGTGCAAAGGCTAGGATGTATGAGTGAACTTTGGAGGATTTATGAGCAGTTCAGTTTTGCCAGTACAAAAAGTGTGCTATGGGAATGGTTGGAATGAGGTGAATACTTAGCTAAGGCAAGCTTATGAAAGTTTTTCGGTTGTATGGAAAGGAGTAGATCTTACCCTGTAGACCTTGGTAACTTTATCAGGTAAAATGCTTTTAGCTGCAAATAATAGGTGACTTATAACAGTGACTAAAACAGGGGCACCTGGGTGGCTTAGTCAGTTAAGTGTTGACTCTTGGTTTTACACAGTCTCGGGTCC
>NW_027960574.1:0-211 GCF_054177405.1 Leptonychotes weddellii
TTTGGGAGATAACTAGGTTTTGATGAGGTCGTGCAGGTGGGATCCTCATGATAAGATGGGTGCCTTAGAAGAGGAGACTGGAGGGACTGCTTGCTCTCTCGCTCTCTCTCGCTCTCTCTCTCTCTCTGCCATATGAAGATACAACACGAAGGAGGCCACGTGCAAACCAGGAGGAGAGCTCTCACCAGCACCCGACCATGCTGGCACCTAG
>NW_027960575.1:0-211 GCF_054177405.1 Leptonychotes weddellii
TGTGGTTCCCTTTCTGAGGTTCCGCTTCCATGGATGGACACTACCCTCTTCTTCCCCCAAGAAGCTTCCTGTCGGAGTTTTCTTCTGGGACAGACAGGCAGGTCCAGAAGCCAGATGGTCTGAGGACAGGCCCCCGGGATCGTGGAGATGGCTCTTGCCACTGCTGTCCGTGCTGTTGGCTGGTGAGCGGGCCGAGGGCGGGGGGGGGGGG
>NW_027960576.1:0-211 GCF_054177405.1 Leptonychotes weddellii
GGAAGTCCAGTGTCAACTCCTCAGCCCCAAATCCCACAAAGGTCCTGGCAGAAAATCTCATGATGCAAGAATGACGGATGTGTGGGCTCCGTGTTCACAGGAGAGATGGTTCTCCCAGGGAGAAGTAGATGAAGGAAGGCAATATACGACTGATTACTTATGTGCTGCTTAGGAATTGTTCTTTTTTTTTTTTTTTTTTAAAGATTTTATT
>NW_027960577.1:0-211 GCF_054177405.1 Leptonychotes weddellii
GAATCCGTTGCTAAATCAAAGGTCTTAAAGACTTACTCTTATGCTTTCTTCTAAGATCTTTATAGTTTTTGTCCTTACATTTAGGTTTTTAAAAAAAATGTTTTAATTTTTTTTTACATGGTATAAGGTAAGGATGTATTTCTTTTGTGCATACATATCCAGTTGCCCCAGCATCATTTTTAAAAAGATTATCTTTTCCTCCATTGAATGA
>NW_027960578.1:0-211 GCF_054177405.1 Leptonychotes weddellii
CGACCGAGAAGGGGCGAGAGGAGACGCTGGCCCTGCTGCACGGTTGCGGGTCCGGGATTGGGTGACGCTGCCCGGGCTGCCCCGCGCCGAGGCCGGGAAAGACACCACCGGCCCGGGGGTCCGCTCCGCTCCCCCAGTCCGATGGCGCCGGCCGCGCCCAGGGCCCCGGCTCAGGTAAGCGCTCGTCCCCCGGGCCCTCCCCGCCCTCTCC
>NW_027960579.1:0-211 GCF_054177405.1 Leptonychotes weddellii
AAATTAATAGCCAGCAAAGTAGATTTCAGAGCAAAGAATATTACTACAATAAAAGGTTCATTTTGAGACCCCGAATAGCCAGAGGAATGTTGAAAAAGAAAAGCAAAACTGGCGGCACCACAATTCCGGACTTCCAGCTCTATTACAAAGCTGTCATCATCAAGACAGTATGGTACTGGCACAAAAACAGACACATAGATCAATGGAACAG
>NW_027960580.1:0-211 GCF_054177405.1 Leptonychotes weddellii
GTGCTCCGTGGTTCTATCACTTGCCAGAAGCGGCCGACGGAGGCCCCTCCCCCGCCGTCTATCCTCCCGAATATCGCCTCGGATTCACTTCTCCGCACGTCCTACCTTCCAGAAAGTGGTCGCTTTTCTGATGAGAGAGTTGTTGCTCTTCTTTTCTTCAATCTCCTGTTGAGTTTGTAGGTGTTCAGAATGGTTTGATCCCTATCCAGCT
>NW_027960581.1:0-211 GCF_054177405.1 Leptonychotes weddellii
TCTGTGTCTCTAATTACAGACTTTAGTTTAAAATCTAATTTGTCTGATATAAGAACTCATAACCTAGCTTTCTTTTGAGGTCCGCTGGCATGGAAGGTGGATCTCCATCCCTTCACTTTCAGTCTGGTTGTATCTTTAGGTTCAAAATGAGTCTCTTG
Organism: Leptonychotes weddellii; assembly: GCF_054177405.1. Classification (NCBI taxonomy): domain Eukaryota; kingdom Metazoa; phylum Chordata; class Mammalia; order Carnivora; family Phocidae; genus Leptonychotes; species Leptonychotes weddellii. Next base: position 159 of record NW_027960581.1, read on the forward strand.
TAGGCAGCATATGGATGGGTCCTGTCTTTTTATCCAATCTGTAACCCTGTGCC
>NW_027960582.1:0-211 GCF_054177405.1 Leptonychotes weddellii
AGGGAATTTGAATCCTTTCTATTTCTTAACCAAATTATTCCAGTGGTCTTCCAAGTAGTCATCTGGTCTCTAGTCTGACCAGACAGGTCTTGTCAGTCTACCTTGAACACTGATGCCATAATGATCAATGTCAAAAGCATATCTGAGTCTAACAATGTACACAAAAAGCAATACACAAGGGGCGCCTGGGTGGCTCAGACGGTTAAGCGTC
>NW_027960583.1:0-211 GCF_054177405.1 Leptonychotes weddellii
TGGCCATATAATTCTTCTAAGAGGCTCTTTTCCACCTGGTGGCTTGGGGACCCATTTTTCTATCTTCTGGCTCTATATTTTTCTAGGTCCTTAGGGTTTTTTCCAATCAGTCTGCTAATGAATAAAGACAGCAGGAGCAAGTAGGGAGATTTGGGAAAGAAGAACATACATATAGGCCTGTTCAGGCAATGACATCATGTCTACCATATCA
>NW_027960584.1:0-1181 GCF_054177405.1 Leptonychotes weddellii
TTGGCTTTCCAGAGATTGCCTGGGGCAGTAAAGGTCAGAAGTTCAGCGGTAGTGGTGAGGTGGGGAGGGGGGAGATGAGGTTTGCAAGTGAATTTAGCTTGGGATTATGAAAACAGTTAGTGTTGCTCTCTGAACTCAGAATGGAGCTGCCTTCATTCCTTCACTGCCATTTACAGACCAAGCCCTGGGGTTCTCAAGTCTTAGTGGAGGCAGAAAGTCTTCTGCTTAGCAACTGGGATGGAAATCTAAGAAGTTGTAGAGCTAATTAATGCAGATGGCTCCAGGAAGTAATTAAAAATGCAGGAAAGCAGAAAGAATTGCTTGGATGTAGAACTCCTCATTTGGGAACTGTCCAAGGAAAAAGAAAAAGTGAGGGTTTTTTTTGTTGCTGTTGTTTGTTTTCATCGTCTTCCCTTAGGCAAGTTTACAGTAGATTTAAGCCACCAGGCTTGAGGGGGAAGGGATAAAGGAGAGGTATCCTATTGGTGCCTAGCCAATAATAATAATGCAATTTTCTTGGCCCTCTATGGTTGCTACTGTGGTTCAGATTTTTGGACTTCCAGATTCCATTACTATCTCTTTCTAACCTATCCTTCTAAAGCAGCATATCTTTTTAATCACTCCAGTCTCTGTGAACCTTTGCTGGATCTCCATCATTCATAGATTATAGGCCAAACATTCTCAATCATGCAAGAACCTTCAAAATCCCAACACTGCTTGCCTTTCCTTTCCTTTTCTCCTGCTGGTTTCCCTACATAACAGGGAATTCAGTCCTGTTCAAGTGGTGGTTTGTGCCCTTGCCTTCCCGGAATGCCCTCTCTCTGCTCTTGCTTTGGAGAACCCCCATGAATTCTTAAAAACTTGCTCCAGTTGTCATTTTCTTTGGAAGTTTTTGGATCTCCCCAAGCTTGAGTCCTTTATACCTTCTTGTATTGTCCTAGCATTGTGTACACACAGACCTCTATTTCTGTTTTCATTTCTTTTTCCCTAACTAAATCGTGACCATTTAGTATTTGTCTTCATGGCCCTGTCCCTACCAGTGCCAGTCATATGACTGATGAACAATCCATGTTTATGGAATAAGTGAATTTCTTGGTACTTAACTTTTGGTCTTAATGAAGAGGGAGTGTTGTTTGAATTGGCTACCTACTGAGAGAAATAAATACTGAAGGAAAAAACAC
>NW_027960585.1:0-211 GCF_054177405.1 Leptonychotes weddellii
CCCCCGAAGCTTGCCCCAGCGTGGGCACATCAGGGCTGAAATGACCCTAGGCCGTAAGTGTATCCCTAGGTTGGCTACTGAGTTTCTGTCCCCAGAAGCCTGACTCCAAAGCCCCAGGGATGGCAATAACCGAGCGACACCAGAGGACTCAGCTTGCCAAAAAGAATTCAAACACACTACTTGGAACTCCGGAAAGCATTCAGAACAGGAG
>NW_027960586.1:0-211 GCF_054177405.1 Leptonychotes weddellii
TAAGGACTTGGGTACAGGTAGTTTATTTAGGAGGTGGTCCCAGGAAATATGCTAACTATCTGCCTGTTTGTCCTTCATCCATTATCCACCATCCATCCATGCACCCATCCATCCATGTATGCATGCACTCATCCATGCATGCATGAATTCATTCATTCATCTATCCATCCTTCCACCCATCCATCCATCCATCCATCCACCCAACCATCCA
>NW_027960587.1:0-211 GCF_054177405.1 Leptonychotes weddellii
CTTCTTCCTGATCACGTCATATTTTGCCTAAAAGTATTTCCATCCTGATTTTGGTTTTCCTCATTCTCTTGATTTTCTTCATAGTTAACCAAATATGCATGTATCCTTAAAACACACAGTTTTATTTTTGCATTTTAACTTACTGTAAGTGGAATCAGTACTATATATATTTCTTGGCAGCTTGTTTTTTTCACTTAACATTGTGTCTATG
>NW_027960588.1:0-211 GCF_054177405.1 Leptonychotes weddellii
AGCCTTTTGTGCCAGGAGCTATTCAGAAACAATGAATTCCTCCTTGGAGACCAATCTTTGAATTTTTCCTTCTCTGCTTTCAGGGCGCCTCCCCAACCAGACACACACAACTTCTGCTGGAGCAGAAAGAAAGAAGAAAAGTGTGACGCATGGACCTGAAGCTTCCAGATTCACGTACAGGAGACCATGTTACTCCTCCTTGAGCCAAAGC
>NW_027960589.1:0-211 GCF_054177405.1 Leptonychotes weddellii
AAATTTCTAATATATGAGTCAGAGGAACTGTTGGCCATCCTGGTTAATCTTAGTCATTTCTACAGGAAGTATCTATAAGAGGTTGATTTATAGAATGGCTTATGCACAGGGCGGCAGTTATTTGATAATGTATGATTTGAGCTAGTATAAATAAGAAATTCATTAAATTTGTTGCTAGTTGTGTGTTCTTTTTTTTTTTTAAGATTTTATT
>NW_027960590.1:0-211 GCF_054177405.1 Leptonychotes weddellii
AGAAAGAAAGAGAAAGAAAGATACTCAAGTGGAGATGTCAAATATTCAGTTGGATATATTAGTCAACAGTTCAGGATAGAGGTCCAGGATGAAAACAAATTTTTGCTTTTGTTTCACTAGCCTTTGGAGATGTATCTTGAAAGAAGTTGCTGTGGCCAATGTTGAAGAGGTTACTGCCTATGTTCTCCTCTAGGATTTTGATGGATTCCTG
>NW_027960591.1:0-211 GCF_054177405.1 Leptonychotes weddellii
AAAAAAAAAAAAAATCACTTCTACTGAGCACTTACTATTCTTCAGGTCAGGTGTTGACCAGTAGGTGATAGAACTAAGATTTGGACTCAGGTCTGACTTGACAGTCTACGGTAGGCAGTTTCCCTGAGTTTAATCTGGCATCCCATGGGCCATAAGAAGGTGTAAAAACTCATATTTTGCTGATGTTATGTGACCCTGCGTAATGTTTTCA
>NW_027960592.1:0-211 GCF_054177405.1 Leptonychotes weddellii
CTTAACATATATTGCATTATTTGTTTCAGAGGTACAGATCTGAGATTCAACAGTCTTGCACAATTCACAGCGCTTACCAGAGCACATACCCTCCCCAGTGTCTATCACCCAGTCACCCCATCCCTCCCACCCCACCCCCCACTCCAACAACACTCAGTTTGTTTCCTGCGATTAAGAATTCCTCATATCAGTGAGATCATATGATACATGT
>NW_027960593.1:0-211 GCF_054177405.1 Leptonychotes weddellii
CCCATGGTCACATCTGGGCTGAGGAAGTCAAAAGTCCCTTCACCATCTTTGAGCTATTTTTTCTGCTATAGAGACCTAGAAGCCATAACAACATCATAAAATGGAAACAGCCTGGATCCTCCTGAATCACTGCTTGGGGAGAGCTGCTCTGAAGAAATGCCCAGCTTGAAGCAGATTTTGTTTTTTGTTTTTTGTTTTTATTTTTTATTTA
>NW_027960594.1:0-1181 GCF_054177405.1 Leptonychotes weddellii
TGGGGGAAATGATCCTGGATTATCTAGGTGGCCCAATGTAATTATAAGGGTCCTTCTAAAAGAGAGACAGGAGGGCCAGAGAGAGAGAGATTTAAAGGTGCCACAGTGCTGGTTTTGAAGAGGAGGAAGGTGCCACAAGTCAAGAAACGTAGTTGACTTCTGCAGCTGGAAAAGACAAGAGAATGATTTTTCCCAGGGCCTCCAGAAGGAATGCAGGCTTGCCAACGTTGTCCTTTGAGCCCAGTAAAACACATTTTGGACTTCTGCCCTCTGGAACTGTAAGATAGTAACTTTTGGTTGTTTTAAGCCACTTTGTTTGCGGTCATTTGTTACAGCAGCAAGATCAAACGAATTCCTACCCCTACAGATGGTCCAGTCATTCTATTTCCAGATTTTTACCCGAGAAGAAAACACGTACATGTGTACACAAAATGTTCTTAAGTCTTTTAAAATCCATAAGCGTTGCCTCTCCCTCATTATTTCTGCCATTTATAACATCTATCGAGTGCCTACCACACTCCTGATCCCACTCTTTAGAGTTAGGCAGGTAATAACACACATTTATCTTTCCTTATGGGGTATGTGATAGGTGCTCACAGATCCTGGAGATTCGTCACTGGCTTTTAGCATAAACAGACTCGGTTCTTCCATACAATCTTCATCTGATTGTGTGAAAATCCCTATAGAGGACTGTGATACTAAGAACTCTACTCAAAAACCCAGGGTGGTCTGTTTAGGGTAATTCAGAGTAGTATGTGTAGTAAACATCGGGGTGTTTTGTTTTGTTTTTTGCCTTCCTAGGATCCTTGGACTTCGCTGGGCAAAGACAACCCAACTTTCATGTGGGGCGTCCTGTCCCCTCACTTTCTAGAGCACGTGGTTTGGCCGTGGCTGTGTCTGTCTGACCTCACACCATGGCTACCGGGCAGCCACACGTCCCGGGCTCGGCTAGTCAGAGAACTCCTTTGTTCCGGGTTTCCATGTGAACACAAAATCTGAGCAAAGGGAATTAGGTTATCTTCAAGGATGTTAACTCATGCTGGGGGAACAGGTTGGCTGGGAGTCATTCTCAAGGGACATGGATGATGCGTTTCTCATCTGGGGACATTGCTGGAGACACCTGGGAAAAGTCTGGCAATGTAATGACTTTGTTCATCCATCTGATCAGTGCATAGCCCCTG
>NW_027960595.1:0-211 GCF_054177405.1 Leptonychotes weddellii
GAGGAGGGCACATTCTGCATGGAGCACTGGGTGTTGTGCACGAACAATGAATCATGGAACACTTCATCTAGAACTAATGATGTAATGTATGGGGATTAACATAAGAATAAAAAAAAAAAAAAGAATTGATATCCACCCCACCTCCAGAGATTGTAGTCTATGCTATTTATTTGATCCCTTTAATTTATACCAGTAACAACTTAGAGATGTA
>NW_027960596.1:0-211 GCF_054177405.1 Leptonychotes weddellii
TCTTTCCATTTGTGTCTTCAGTTTCTTTCATCAATGTCAATGTTTTATAGTTTTCAGAGTATAGGTCTTTTGTCTCTTTTGTTAAGTTTAGTCCTACTACTTCTTCTTTTTTTTTTTTTTCTTAACATATCTTGCATTATTTGTCTCAGAGGTACAGATCTGAGATTCAACAGTCCTGCACAATTCACAGCGCTTAACAGAGCACGTACCC
>NW_027960597.1:0-211 GCF_054177405.1 Leptonychotes weddellii
GTTGATTTTGTAGGTGTTCATAATGGTTTGATCCCTATCCAGCTGAATTCCTGAGAGGAGACGAAATCCAGGTCTCCTACTCCTCCGCCATCTTGCTCCGCCCCCCGACCGAATTTTTATTACTATTCTAACAGCTAATAGCATAGCTTAGCTTTACCTGTTTCTGAACTCCATGTAAATAGAATCAAACAAAATGTATTCCTTTGTATAC
>NW_027960598.1:0-211 GCF_054177405.1 Leptonychotes weddellii
GTGAAATAAATTAAAAAAAAAAAAAAAGAACAGAGGTTGAAGGAATCATCTGAAAGCCAGTAGCAGCTGAGAGAGAGGGGAGGATTGCAATTGGGAAGATGGCAGCGATCGGGGAAGGCCGGTGCCGTGCCTTACCTGGAGGGCCCCTGCTCTGTGGGAAGAATATGTGTTTCCAAGAGCTCCTGGAGTTTTTGCAGTCGGTTGGTGGCAT
>NW_027960599.1:0-211 GCF_054177405.1 Leptonychotes weddellii
TCTCTCTTTTCGCAGACGACATGATACTTTATGTGGAAAACCCAAAAGACTCCACCCCCAAATTACTAGAACTCATCCAGCAATTCAGTAATGTGGCAGGATACAAAATCAAAGCACAGAAATCAGTTGCTTTCTTATACACTAACAGTGCAACTGTGGAAAGGGAAATCAGAGAAACGATTCCATTTGCAATAGCACCAAAACCCATAAG
>NW_027960600.1:0-211 GCF_054177405.1 Leptonychotes weddellii
GAATGGCCATGCGCTAAGGGATGCTTGCTTGGACAACTGACACCATGTTTTAGACTAAATGAAACAGTACTAGATGTCCTCACAGGAGAACTAGTGCAAGCAGAAACACTATCTTTAGTTATTTACAACATTTACAGCCCTGACCAGGCAATGGAAGCCACTTCAAGCCACAGAGGCTCAGATAAGAAAGTGGCCATTACTGTTCCCATGC
>NW_027960601.1:0-211 GCF_054177405.1 Leptonychotes weddellii
TTGGCGGAGGTGCAGAATACTTTGGGGATTGCTGCTCCTTCACGTGCGTGGTGAGGGTCCCAGCTGAGCCCTGGATTGTCTTGGGGGCCCGGCGCACAGCGCACCAGCCGCCTGGCTTGGCCCTCCTTGGGGGGGGGCATTTATTTCACACTCTGGCTCGGCTGGCCAGGCTGGGCGGGGCTGTCTGAATCACCAGTTGCTCTCCAACCTT
>NW_027960602.1:0-211 GCF_054177405.1 Leptonychotes weddellii
GGTTGCTGTAATGATTGGGGTTCATTGATAGAGCATAGAATCTACTCCAGCTGGGGGTGCCTGGGTGGCTCAGTCGTTAAGCGTCTGCCTTCGACTCAGGTCATGATCCCAGGCTCCTGGGATCGAGCCCCACATCGGGCTCTCTGCTCAGCGGGAAGCCTGCTTCTCCCTCTCCCGCTCCCCCTGCTTGTGTTCCCTCACTGTCTCTGTC
>NW_027960603.1:0-211 GCF_054177405.1 Leptonychotes weddellii
CAGCCATTCCTCGGAGAGCGTGCCTTCATCAGCCTGTGTTCCCTGCGTTTCGTGGGGGTGACCACAAGGCCCTTTTTCATAAAAAGTGACCTCTCCCACTCCTTCCAGGTTCCTGATATTCTGGCATCCATAGCTCTGACTATGTAAGATTTTGTCCCTGTTAAAACTTCAAACTTCTCTTCCCCTGAGAATCGTTAACATGTGAACCTGA
>NW_027960604.1:0-211 GCF_054177405.1 Leptonychotes weddellii
TCAGGAGGGTATAGGGATCTGAATGAGACACAGAGGGAAAATTTGTACTTGGTGCACATGGGCTGGCTTTGAGATGAGGAGAATTCAGGTCATGATGTGGAGTTAAGATAGCTTTCCTCTTGGGCGCCTGGGTGGCTCAGTTGGTTAGGCGACTGCCTTCGGCTCAGGTCATGATCCTGGAGTCCCGGGATCGAGTCCCGCATCGGGCTCC
>NW_027960605.1:0-1181 GCF_054177405.1 Leptonychotes weddellii
TGTTCTTTTATAGAGGCTGATTTGACAAACTGCAGAGAATTTTCTATGTTGTTTGGATTTCTGCTTTCAAGCTTTGAGGTGGATTTTTAATAGTTTTAATAGTTTTTTTTTTTCTTTCTTTAATATGTTTAAGATCAATCTAATTCTAAAGTGCTTTTATTTTATTTTGTGAGTGCTATTCCATTATGGCTATTTCCTTACTTTGAGAGATTCCTAATATTTTCCAATCATGTTACTCTTTCTCTCCAATAGTACATGCCTTGATATTGAATTGATAACAGTGACTTAAGATTCCTTTTTTAAAAAAATCTTATTTTAAGTACAATCTACCCTCCAACATGGGCTCAAACCCACTATCCCGAGATCAAGAGTCACATGTTCTACTGACTGAGCTAGCCACACACCCCAAGATTCCTTGATTTTTTATGGTTCATCTGTGTTCCCTCTTGCATTCAAAAAGATGTCTAATAGTCTAAAATATTACGTTAGTGCTTGTAATATTTAAAAACTTCCATTTTCCATTTATTTGGTTTTCTTTTACTGTTTATCTATTGCTTCATCCTCTGAATTAGATTTTACCTTCTTCTACTCCTTTCTTTGCTCAATGGCATGACGAAACTACAATCTTACTCTATTTCTTGATTATCTCAATCATATTTCCCAAATTTTCAAATGCCATTTGTTTTGTTCCTCATATATCTATTGAGTTTTGCTTCAAAAATCTTTGCTCTATATGGCATCAATGCAGAACAAGGGTAAACTTTGATAATTATTATTATTATTTGAATATCCATGGTTCTTTACAAATTATTCTCCTTAATTTATATAATCTAATTTTCTTTTTTAATTCTTGAACAGGATTATTCTCTCTAGTCAGGCCATTTTAGTTACCTCTTATACCAGTCAAATTTCTTTGTTGTTACCTTGGTTCATACTGTCACCAGTCCTTCATCTTGAATATTCTCTGTCCTTTTGTACACTTTATCCATCCAGCCACCCAGAAAGTCAGCAAACATACACCGTAAATAATATTTCATCTCTTTAGGAATTGTTCTGTGTCAATTCCTGCAACAAAATGTCTCCTATTTTCCTTTTTATTTCCTAAATTAACTTTTTAAATATCATGTTTATTGTTTAAAACATATGTGGCCTTGATATATTATATAGTGATTCCATGTTAT
>NW_027960606.1:0-211 GCF_054177405.1 Leptonychotes weddellii
CAGGTAAATCCGCAGAGGTGGAGGTGACAGAAGGAGAAGAAGAGAGAGAGAGAATTTTTTTTTTCTCCTTTTTTTTTTATTCTTATGTTAATTCCCATACATTACATCATTAGTTCTAGATAAAGTGTTCCATGATTCATTGTTCGTGCACAACACCCAGTGCTCCATGCAGAACGTGCCCTCCTCAATACCCACCACCCGGCCGACCCCT
>NW_027960607.1:0-211 GCF_054177405.1 Leptonychotes weddellii
GGGGACTGGTCGGCATGGTGAGGCTGCTCAAGCACACGGATTTTGCTCAGCTTTTATTTGTATTCTGGATGGTTTATTCGGAGGGTATGGGGAGTCTGGGAGGGCAGATGAAAGTCCTCCAAAGCCACCTCTTCTATTGTTTGCTGGAGGAGAATTGAGAAAATCTTCTACTTCATCAGAAAATTGTTTATTTATTTTTAAAAAAAATTAA
>NW_027960608.1:0-211 GCF_054177405.1 Leptonychotes weddellii
CGACCGAGAAGGGGCGAGAGGAGACGCTGGCCCTGCTGCACGGTTGCGGGTCCGGGATTGGGTGACGCTGCCCGGGCTGCCCCGCGCCGAGGCCGGGAAACACACCACCGGCCCGGGGGTCCGCTCCGCTCCCCCAGTCCGATGGCGCCGGCCGCGCCCAGGGCCCCGGCTCAGGTAAGCGCTCGTCCCCCGGGCCCTCCCCGCCCTCTCC
>NW_027960609.1:0-211 GCF_054177405.1 Leptonychotes weddellii
TGGATCGTAGGGTAGCTCTATTTTCAACTTTTTGAGGAACCTCCATACAGTTTTCCAGAGTGGCTGCACCAGCTTGCATTCCCACCAACAGTGTAGGAGGGTTCCCCTTTCTCCGCATCCCCGCCAACATCTGTCGTTTCCTGGCATCTTTTCATATACTTAATATCAGTGTATCTTTGATGCTTTTGCTTTTCAGATATTTTGCCCATTT
>NW_027960610.1:0-211 GCF_054177405.1 Leptonychotes weddellii
TTGTATCCTTTTGATAAATACCTAGTAGTGCAATTGCTGGGTCGTAGGGTAGTTTCTTTTCTAAAATTCTTGAGAAACCTCCATACTGTTTTCCAGAGGGGTTGCACCAGTTTGCATTCCCACCAACAGTGTGAGAGGGTTCCCCTTTCTCCACATCCTCACCAACATTTGTTGTTTCCCATGTTTAGAGAACCTTTGAATATGAGTTAGA
>NW_027960611.1:0-211 GCF_054177405.1 Leptonychotes weddellii
TGCACAGCAAAAGAAACAGTCAACAAAACCAAAAGACAACCGACAGAATGGGAGAAGATATTTGCAAATGACATATCAGATAAAGGGCTAGTATCCAAAATCTATAAAGAACTTCTTAAACTCAACACCCAAAGAACAAATGATCCAATCAAGAAATGGGCAGAAGACATGAACAGACATTTTTCCAAAGAAGACATCCAAATGGCCAACA
>NW_027960612.1:0-211 GCF_054177405.1 Leptonychotes weddellii
AGCAGGCTTCCCGCTGAGCAGGGAGCCCGATGCGGGGCTCGATCCCAGGACCCTGGGATCATGACCTGAGCCGAAGGCAGACGCTCAACATCTGAGCCACCCAGGCACCCCGAGAAGGTATGTCTTTCAATCATCAAATCCATGGTCAAAAACTTCAGTTACATGCAAACATGAGTTTCAAAATATTGGAAAATTTCCCCTTCTTTCATTT
>NW_027960613.1:0-211 GCF_054177405.1 Leptonychotes weddellii
CCCCGGGAAGCGCTTTCCAGCGCGCACCCCACAGGACACCGTCCCACCTGCCACACCCTACCCGGAGAGCCAACCCCGGTGAGGGGCCTGCCCCTCTATCCCCCAAGCAAGTCCAGCACTGGCCACGCGCCAGCCTTGGTGGCTTCCTGCCCATAACACGCCAGTCCTGGGGGGAGGGATGCGAGGCTCGGCCGCAGGGGGAGAGAGCACC
>NW_027960614.1:0-211 GCF_054177405.1 Leptonychotes weddellii
TGAGGTGCTGGTTGGAAATGGGGACATGCTATTGGACAAAAGGACAAGCTATGGGACATGGAGGAAAGGCTACTCATGCTTTAATATGGAAAAAAAAGAAAAAAGAAGAAAAAGACTTGGCTGCATTGTGTTTGTTTCCCGGTGTTTTGTGGAAGGGAACTTGGGAGCGATGCAGTGGGATTTTTGGCTGAAGGCATGTTTAAGCCAAGTG
>NW_027960615.1:0-1181 GCF_054177405.1 Leptonychotes weddellii
ATGCCTGGGTGCCTGGTCAGGAATGGGTTCCCCGACCAAAGTACTATGCCCTAGGAGACCCCAAGCAGGGAAATGTCCTTGTGCCAAGCAGCGCATCTGGTCTGGGGTCCCAGCCACCCACCTGTGATCTCAGAGGCTGCTGGAAGCTGCCTACCTGGCCTCAACCTCCCTCAGTGCTGTCCTGTGTCAGGGCTGGGGAAGCTTCCGCAGGCCTTTTGGGTAGAGAGAGGGTGGTATCTCTGCGCCTGGACTAGTGGGAATGGGCGAAGCCAAGGGGACAAAGCGGCCTTCCTCTAAAAGGGGGAGTTCTGGAATCCCTGCCCATCTATCTGTGCAGATCCCTCTTCAGCGCCTGTCCCATTCCACCCATGCCTCACCCCACTGCAAGAACTTACATCCTTCCTATGAGCAAATGGCCTCGGGGTGCCCCCATCTTGACCCACAGCTTGGCCCAGTTGGAGTCACTCATTGGTGTTTGGGGTATTTGGCATTTCTTGCTCTGCCCTTCAGGAGGAACCAGGGTGAGGGGCAAGTCACCTGGGCATGCTCTGGGTTGGCAGTGACCAGAGCAACAGGTGTCCATCCGCAGGAACACAAGGGATGCTGTCACCAGCCTCTGAGCCGGGGATCTGTCAAACGCAGGTCTGGCTACCTCAGCTCCAGGCCCGAGGGCCTCAAGAGCGGGAGTAGCTGTGATCTGTCTAGAGCTTCGGTCCCCCTGACGCAGCTGACTAGCCAGTGGGGTCTCTATTCCGCTAGCCCACCCATCTGTCAGGGAGACACAGCTCTGGCTGGAGAGAGGAGCCACCAGGTGGGGGATTCTCTGTCCCTGGTAGCCACTGGGCCTAGGAGACTCCTTCCCAAAGCATCTTGCTCTGTGGAGACACTTGTCCCCAGCATCCTGTAGAGAGGAGCCAGGGCAGAGGGATCCAAGAACTTCTCTGTCCACCAGGCCACTTGTAATGGACAAGGACTCAAGTTGCTGGGCCTGTACCTAGGTCCCCTATAGGGAGCACACTAGTTCTTCTGGAAGCTCGGAGGGCCTGGACAGTGCAGGGGCTGTTACTGGCTGTGGGTCTCTGGGGCTCCACCCTGGGCTCCCCCAGGCAGAGTCCAGAGAGTGTCTGTCTCCGTGGTTTTTCTGGGGGTGCAAATACAGGAGTCCCTGTTGGGAAGCTGGT
>NW_027960616.1:0-211 GCF_054177405.1 Leptonychotes weddellii
GAGGGGGTGTCAAGTAAGAGGTGAGCAGGGATCCATTCTGTTTTGACATTCACAGGTAAAGTGCGATCGGCAGCATGGTTAAGAGACAGAGATGAGAGCAGGGAAATTACGAGCATCGCTCAGGCCAGGGTGGACAGTGTGTCACAGGCATGCATGGGCAGGAGGATCTGAAGGGGAGTCATCTGGTGCTTGCTGCTCGACCACCAGACCC
>NW_027960617.1:0-211 GCF_054177405.1 Leptonychotes weddellii
AGGGTCTGGAATAGGACCAAGACCCACAGGCTCACCAAATCCTAAAGCAGGGGAATTCCATACTAACGCAAAAGCCTTATTCAAATGTAAAAGCGCTGAAGAAACCTGGAAAGGCTCTCGTTTTTACTTTAAGCTGAGGCGTAACCGACACCGACATGGGACATTGTGTCTCAGGAGCACAGCGTGAGGAGTCACTACCCGGAGACACTAC
>NW_027960618.1:0-211 GCF_054177405.1 Leptonychotes weddellii
AATAAAATCTTTAAAAAAAAAAAAACCCAAACAGAAATGCTGTCTGTGATGTTTACTCTTAAAGCATGGTTAGCATACCAAGTACAGGGCATAAATACAATGTGTAAATATATCAACACATTGGACATAAAGAATCTCCAACTATCATTGTGAATTAGCAACAATAATAACAACAAAAACCACTTATTTTTTTTTTTTTTTAGATTTTTAT
>NW_027960619.1:0-211 GCF_054177405.1 Leptonychotes weddellii
CAGGAAAGAAATTGAAGAAGACACAAAGAAATGGAAAAGCGTTCCATGCTCATAGATTGGAAGAACAAATATCGTGAAAATGTCTATGCTACCTAGAGCAATCTACACATTTAATGCAATCTCTATCAAAATACCATCAACGTTTTTCAAAGAAATGGAACAAATAATCCTAAAATTTGTATGGAAGCAGAAAAGACCCCGAATAGCCAGA
>NW_027960620.1:0-211 GCF_054177405.1 Leptonychotes weddellii
AAAAAATTGGGAAAAAAAAAAAAAAAAGATGTAGGCAGAAGCCAAATCATTGAGACCTTTGTAGTTCACATATTAATGTTGAATTCTATTCAAATTATAATGGGACCCACTGGAGTATTTTAAGCAGAGGAAGATAATGGTATGAATTATATTTTTAGGATATCACGTTGGCTGCTATATAGAAAGTTAGTCTTAGGGGCAAAAGAGGAAG
>NW_027960621.1:0-211 GCF_054177405.1 Leptonychotes weddellii
AGAAAGTCCAAAAGTAGAGTATCCCAAGGTGTGTGTAGCAGAACTTCACCTTCCAGCACTGGGGATCAATTGTTCATGCCACTCAAGGCCACTGGCCCCAGATGCCTGCCAGGGACTATGCGGACACAAATCCGTAGCACAAATAGTCACAGCATGCTCTCACCGCCAATGGATCTCTCCATCTACACGGAAGAAAATACATAAAACAAAT
>NW_027960622.1:0-211 GCF_054177405.1 Leptonychotes weddellii
TTTTTTTTTTTAAAGATTTTATTTATTTATTTGACAGAGAGAGAGATAGCGAGAGCAGGAACACAAGCAGGGGGAGTGGGAGAGGGAGAAGCAGGCTTCCCGCCGAGCAGGGATCCCGATGTGGGACTCGATCCCAGGACCCTGGGATCACGACCTGAGCCGAAGGCAGACGCTTAACGACTGAGCCACCCAGGCGCCCAATTTCTCATTT
>NW_027960623.1:0-211 GCF_054177405.1 Leptonychotes weddellii
TAACTACTAACCATTTTACTGAGTATATACTAGCTGTAGGGCACTATCCAGTTGGGATCATATCCATTAAATCATTGCTAAGACCAATGTCATGAAGTTTTTTCCCTATGTCATCTTTTAGAGGAGTTTTATAGTTTTGGGTCATAACATTTTAAGTCTTTATTTCATTTCAAGTTAATTTTTGTATGTGGTGTAAGATTGAGGTCCAATT
>NW_027960624.1:0-211 GCF_054177405.1 Leptonychotes weddellii
ATATGAAAAACCCACAGCTAATGTCATCCTTAATGGGGAAAAACCGAGAGCTTTTCCTCTATGGTCAGGAACAAGACAGGGATGTCCACTCTCAATACTGTTATTCAACACAGTACTGGAAATGCTAGCCACAGCAATCAGACAACAAAAAGAAATAAAAGGCATCCAAACCAGTAAGGAAGATGTAAAACATTCACTACTTGCAGATGAT
>NW_027960625.1:0-12419 GCF_054177405.1 Leptonychotes weddellii
AAAAAGAAGGCCAAACACAGACAAAAGTATGGTGTTAAAAATTAGAAAGTGGTGGCTTTTGGGTGAGAGTGGCAGTGATGACCAAAGAATGCAAGGGAGAACTTTCTGGGGTAATCTTATTTTGAGTGGTAGTTACATGGGTATATAAAACTGTAACAATTCATTGAAATAAATTCTAAGTTTTTTGTACATAAATTATTCCTTAAAAGTAAAAGAAACAAAAAATGTTAAACAGTTTTTTTCTTTCCAGAGGTTAAATAGGTTATCTTTCTTCCTTAGAAAAATAAATAAGAAACACTGTTAATGAAAAAGGGTTAGAACCAGTGTTTGATCAGATAAAGAAATGCTATACCCATTATAGAAAAATTGGGTGTAAGTTTAGAAAACACCAAATGCCTCATATTATGTAGCTTATAATTAGGAATAAAAAGTGGAAAATGGGATTATAAAATTTATCTCAAAAGTTGACAATAGAAGTTTATATAAGTAATATTATTTTGTGATGTATTTAGAAAATGTACAAGGAAAAGAATGCATTTTCAGCTAGTATCAATAGGTCTACAAGCAGTAGGTCTTAGACAAATGGTAGAAGCTATGATGAAAACTGAGAAGGTAGAACTATAGAGTAAGATACAAGAAAGCATGAACACCATCCCCAAGAAACAGATCAGTGTCAGAAACCAGGAAACATTAGAATAACAAAACCAAAATCCAAAGCCAGGCTCAGGTAGATGTTGAGGTTAATGTTAAAAATTTTTAAATTAAAAAAATTAAAATTTGAAGTTTAAGAAAAGGGGCAAGCAGGAAATATTTTAGAATAGTTTTCATACTTAACACTTGTAGCCTCACTCTTGGGTATAACTGGAAGAATAGTACAAAGATCCAGAAGCCAGACACAAACTCTGAAAAACAGTGATTCAGAAACAACCAAGGTTTATAACTCAAACAGCCATTATTTTAAACCTGCAACTGAAAAACAATCGTAAAAATATATATACTAAATTCTATTTGGGGAAAAAGAAAAAAATTATTAATATTTGATCACTGGAAGTTACTTTTAACAAAGAAGAACAAAAAGAAGGTTGTAATTTTGTGGAAGCCATTACTTCATTTGGATAGTTTATAGTATATAATAATATGTTAGAAAATCTACAAGATAGATATCTATATCTATTATATTGATATATCGATATATCAATACATAGACATATATTTATCTCCAAAGTGACCCGAGATGAAGTGACCAGAGCTGCACAGCTTGGTCACCATTTCATCTTGTATTATACGTGATCTGTTCAGTATTTAACTGGTCATTTAGCCATTTAAAATAAACACAAATTACAATGACTCCATAGAATTTGTTATGGTCTAACTCTTACTTGGACCATTGATTAAGGTCAATGCTTACAACCATAATGGAAGTTAGGAGGGAATAAAAAAAAACACATTTTATACACACACACCCACATGCACGCACACGCGTACACACAAACCCACATTTCCCCCTTATATACACATTTCAAATACTGTAGCTTTGGTTTAAAGTCTCACTCATTAATATGTGCCAAAGCAGAAATCCATGATTAATATCTTAAAATTTCAGCATGGTAAGCACTACTTGTAAATTTTCTCACAGAATTGTAAGACTAGGAATATACTTTAAAGAAAATGTAGCGGCATGTAAGTTTACATAGTCATAAAAATATAGTTTTGAATAAAGAGAATTACTGAAGAATTTCATGTTCTGCAACATGAGAAATTGTTAATATTTTACTCTTTTAAAATATAATACTTTGTTTTTAGGATATGTTTTTGGTGTGCATTTTTTCTTTTAAGTGCTTTTTCTCTCTCCAAATATTTACCCAAAATAGTATAAAATATGATTATCTAGTCTCTCTACCATTTCCTGTAAGTACCAATCCTTTTTAAAAAGGAAAATAAATATATTATCAAGTTTCTACTTTTGCAGACCCCAGCAGTTTTATTGAACTGCAAATGTTCATTAGTATGCACTGATACGAAGACAATCTTACTGACAATTCCCAGAGTGTTCCCTCTTTCATAAACAGATTGTTGATGGCTGATGTATAATCCATCTGAGCATTGCAATAAAAAGAAAATATCACAAAATGTGCATAGGGCTTCATTGAAATGTGTGCCAAAAGTTCCAATTGATGGGAAGAAAGTATTCGCATGTGCTCACATAGAACTATGTTTGTTACTTAGATTTGACTGACACTGTTTGCAGAAAATTGACTCCTGTTGTGTTTTTCATTGAATAGTTGTGACTTTTTTTTTTTAAAGATTTTATTTATTTATTTGACAGAGAGAGAGAGAGCACAGGTAGGCAGAGTTTCAGGCAGAGGGAGAGGGAGAAGCAGACTCCCCGCTGAACAAGGAGCCCGATGTGGGGCTCGATCCCAGGACCCTGGGATCATGACCTGAGCCGAAGGCAGACGCCCAACGACTGAGTCACCCAGGCGCCCCAGAATAGTTGTGCCTTAAAATGGGCTTTATTCAGTTCTCTTAAATGGGACTCTTTATTCAATCAGATTAAAAATACTGTAAACAATACCAAAATGATAGTATAGTTTTGAGAAAGTTCAGCTATCTTACCAATGCCAAAGCATCCAGATGAAATGTAAAAGAAATTATGTTAATCATACATATGTTTTACTATTTGATGCCAACCATCCAGATGTTCTAAATATGTGGATGTTTTGGATTCGCATAAAATAAGTAGAAAGAACCTCTGATAATTCCTGGTAATTTACTCATTGTTGTATCCATGCATTCTAGAAATATTTATTTTTCGCCTATTATATGCAATGTGCTGTTTTAAGTATTGCAAAGGAAATATACGTGTACAAGGATCAGAACCTGTGTTCAAGAAGTTTACCATTAGATAGAAGAGACAATGTAAAGACAAGATAGAATGAATCTATAAGAGGCTGAAAATTATCATGACCATTAATAAATAAGATAGCCTACTAAATTTGATGATCAATAGTAGTGTTCAATCTGAAATTCGAAAGAGTGGGTAAGTTTTATAATCAATGACTAAAAATACAATAGAAAATATGTAAGCAAATAAATGTATGTAAGAAAATTCTATGTACATTCGTGAAGGGTTGTAATCCGGAGGAATAGTAATAAACAAAATTGGGAAAGTATGTTTGATTTATATTGGAAAAGACTGAATATTTAATTTTTTATTTTATTTTTATATGACAAGACACCCTTAAATGTCTTGTACTATCCTGCAAAGAGTTTTAGAAAAAATCCTTACATAATTTTCCCTCCACCTTTAGTTTTTCTCTCTGGCAAATAAGAGAGGGCAGATTATATCATCTATAAGATTCCTTCAGGGTCCAAAGATATGAAAATGTTTTATTTGATTGGCAAGAGAATTCCATACAATGATCATGAACATGAGAAAGATACAATTGTCATAATAATCTAGGAAGTTGTATCTGTCATGGATGTGCAAGATGCATTGAATTATGGATATTGTGAATATAGGGAGAGCAGTTAGAGGACTTTTGTGAGTGTCTTTGTAGACAATGTTGGAAATGATAAGGGTTAGACATGAAAGAGCCTTGTTTGTTGGTCAGAAAAAGTTACATGGAATCAGTGTATTTTTAATTGTATTTTCAATCAGTCACAGCCAGATCATTTAAAATTTTTACAGTAAAGCTTCTAAATATGCAGAGTATGACTCATAATTCCTGTACAGCTGTATGGGAATGTCTAAGGAGTCTTGTGTGTGTGTGTGTGTGTGTGTGTGTGGAAATTCTGTGAAGAAATATACCTTAAGAACAAAGTATTATCTCTTTCCATATCTGTTGTCATTCAATGAAAATTTAATTTCCTCTCTTATTCCCACATAAAATACATATTAGACTATGTGTGACAGAACACCTCAATAATTATGTAAACTAATTTTAAGCAGAGATAAACATAATACAGTCATAAAACTTCAATGATCAATAAGATGTTGTTTACTTTTTATATAAAGATATGTTTTATACTCTCCCATTTCCAGTGGAAGCCCCTTCTGATGTTTCAGAAGTCAAATACAAAAGAAGGAAGGAAGGAAGGAAGGAAGGAAGGAAGGAAGGAAAGTGCTCCCTATTAACAAGAAAGAAATACAATATGCACTGATTTTGGAAATTGACATATCAGAGTTTGAAACTTCAGCCACTGAATAACTCTGTGCTGAAATTTGCTTTACTTGTCTGTAAGGTAATGATATTGACATGCTGTGCATGTCAAGTGAGACAATGAATAAAAGGTCTATTTCAGTGTCTGACACATAATACATATAGTAGTTATTAATAAAAGCACTCATAAAAAAATCATAGTTTTTAGGTTGCCTTTGCAAGTGGATATGAGTTGGGTGAAAGGGAAAACATGATAAAGAAGGTATTTAGGAGGGGCGCCTGGATGGCTCAGTTGATCAGGGTCCTGGGATGGAGCCCCATGTTGGGCTCTCTGCTCAGCGGGGAGCGTGCTTCTCCCTCTCCCCCTGCCTGCCACTCTGCCTGCTTGTGCTCTCTCTCTCTGTCAAATAAATGAATAAAATCTTTAAAAAAGAAAAAAAAAGGTATTTAGGAGCAGTGAATGGCCAAAGGACAATTGCTCTTCTCATGTAATTTCCAGAAATGAAAGGATAGTTGCAAATAGGAGTCAAAGCAGCACCAGGAACTATTTCTAAAGACTGGCAATACATTTAGTGGCTGATATACTAATGCTTATAAATTAATGCACTTTAAGCCAAATTTTTGCTCACTATTTATAATCTGATACTTTCTCCAGATACTGGACATATTAAA
Organism: Leptonychotes weddellii; assembly: GCF_054177405.1. Classification (NCBI taxonomy): domain Eukaryota; kingdom Metazoa; phylum Chordata; class Mammalia; order Carnivora; family Phocidae; genus Leptonychotes; species Leptonychotes weddellii. The sequence goes on from NW_027960625.1 coordinate 4,836, forward strand.
TATATATGGTTTGAACACTGTTGCCTATGCTGGAAATTATTAATAATATAATATTTGTGTAAATTAGTGAGTATGTTCTTAGGTACACTTGAGTAAATCAAATATAACAGAGATGAATATTGAGAAACAATTCTGGCATTGAATGAAAGAATCTGAAAGAGATAAACAATAAAATATAGAGAAGAGCCAGTTGTTTAAAATTAGATCAAATTACTAGGATTTGCAGTGAGTATTTACTTGAGTTCTTGGTTATTTGAAGTTAATTTTTGGTCTTAAAAAAGGTAGACATAACAGGAGATATACAATCAGAAATATCCAGTTCATTTAAAAAAGATATAGATAGATAGATGATAGATAGATAGATAGATAGATACTTACCTGTACTTCCTTCTCATGATAATCATGGATTATTTTTTCCTACTAAGCCTAGAAACCTGAGATCTTTGAACCCTGGGCTGTGAAGTTTTGAAGTGCCTTCTTGCTGCCAGCAGATATGATGCCATGGAAAACTCTGAATGTGACTGTGATCAATAATGTGTTATTCTCCCAACTGTTTCTGTTTCATGATTAATTGCAGTTACAAATTTTCATTGCATTTTAATGGTTGATTTACTGATGTTTATAAAATGAAAGGTCAATTCAATAGTTGAAAGTAGTTCTAATAGCATTGACAGTGAATGAATACTTATTTGTAAAAAAGAGAAAGAATAGAGAAAATCTTTCTGATAAGGTCATAAAGTTGAGCAGCTGAATATGTCTAATTGCCCTATTTTCTTCCAAAGGCCATAAACTTTGTCACATTTTGTAAATGCCAGAGTTGCAATCTCACACAGAGAAATATTCTTTTTTTTTTATTTTTTATTTTTTTTTTTTTACACAGAGAAATATTCTTAATACACAGTATCAAAGATAGGAGTTTAAAGTAAGATGGAAAGGGAACTTTGAATGAATCCTTCTCTATAAATTATTTGCTCAAAAGGCTTAATGAAAATCTGAAGTTACTGTTGACAAAGAATAAAAAGAAAATATTGCAAAAAGAGGAAATATTTAACAAAATATTTAAGCACCTAGATTTATCTAGTTTTCGCCATCTACATTTTGACAACTTTCACATTTCATTTTGTTCATAAAGCAGAAAGGAAGGGCAGGAAGAAATTATTGTCAGGTATCTGAAAGTCTCTGCTTGTGTTTAGCATTTATTTTTCTTTCAAGTTTCAGTTTTGATGCTCATGTATTTTTGTTTTAGGACAAGAAAGAACAAGAATCTCTTTATAGTGTTCGCACATGGCTCTAGTATTTCCCAGAATGCATTGAAGTTACTAACTTCTTTGTATTTGAAAGTTAATTTGTTGATGTTTATAAAACACTGCACAAATACTTGATAATTATAATTATGTATTTTCTTTCCAGTTTCAGTGTCAGATTTTAAAAATACCTCAGGTAATATAGGTCTTTTTTCCTTATTTTGTTCTAAAGGTCTTGTAGTTTTATGTTTGCCTTTATATCAAAAATCATGTGGGTGTATTTATAAACTCTCTATTTTGTTTCATTTCTCTATATATTTATCCCTTTACCCAAACCACATAATTTTGAGTGTTAAAAATGGGCAGAGTGGTTCCTTCAACTTCATTCTTTTTCAATTGTTTTAAATATCCCAGCTCCTTTATTTTTATACACATTTTAGAATCATCTTGTTTTGATCTCTAAATAATCTTTCTGAGATTTTGGTTGGAAATGCATTCAGTATATAGATCAATTTTGGGAGACTTGATATTTTTACCATGCTGAGGCTTCAAATCTATGAACATAGCATATCTTTTCATTTATTTAGGACTTTGATTTCTTTCACCATTTGTAATTTTCAGCATAGAAAACTTGAACATGTTTTGCTAAATCTGCATCTAATTTTTTCCCTTTTTTGAGAGATTTATCTATGGAACTATAATCCACTATATATTTTTTTCAAATTTCAGTTTCTAATTGTACATTACTAGTATATAAATATATGATTGATTTTGTGAGTTGACCATATATCCAGCAACTTTGTTAAATTCACTTATTAGTTCTAGGGGTTTTTTTATAGATTCATAGGGATTTTCTATCTACACAATCATGTCAGATTTGCATTCTCAAAATAAAATATTAGCAAACAAGTTTATGTGTTTATGAACATGAGGACCATTATTCTGTAGTTTCCTCAGTCTGGTCTGGGCATCAGTGAAATACTGGCCTCATAAAATTAATTGGGAAAATTTTCCTCCTTTTCTATTATTTGGAAGAAATTACATAAAATTGTTATTTATTTGAGGTTTTTAGAGTTTGCCAGTGAAAGTATCTAGCCTAGTGAATTCTTTAAGAAAGTTCTCAACTACCAGTTCAATAACTTTAATAGTCACATTACTATTTATGTGATCTATTTAACCTTGGATGAATTTAGACAGTTTATAATTTTTTTAGGAAATGATTCATTTTATATAAGTTGTTGAATTTATGCTCATAGTGTTTGTAGTATCCCCTTGTTATCTTTTTAATGTCTTTGGAGTGTGCAGGGATATCCACTCTTTAATTCCTAATATTGTTTCCTCATATCTTTGGTCTTTGTGTTTTTTTTTTTTTTCAGTCTTGCTATGTTTTATAAATTTTATTGATCTCAAAGAACTGGCTTGCTTCTATTAATTTTCTGTTATTTTCAGATTTCAATTTTGATTTTTGTTCTTATATTTATCATTTTCTTCTTTTTGCCCGCTTTGGATTTATTTTCCCCTTATTTTCCTAACTTCTTAAATAAGAAGCTGGATTTTAGTTTAGACATTTCCTCTTTTTCTAATATAAGCATTTAGTACTATAAATTTATCTCTAAGCACTGCTTTAGCTGTGTCCCACAAATATTGACATATTATGCTTACATTCCATTTGGTTTAAGATATTTTCTGATTTCCTTTCAGATTTCCTTGTTAATTAATAGATTAATAAGAACAATAATTTGTTCTTGAATTTCCAAGTATTTTGAGACTTTCCTGTTATCTTTGTGTTATGATGTCATGCTTAATTTCATTTTTGTCAGAGAACATACTTCATATTATTTTAATTTTTTAAAAAATTTGTTAAGGTTTAGTTTATAAACTAGAATATAATCTATCTTGATTAATGTTCCATGTGCACTTTAAAAAATGTGTATTCTGGGATTTTTTTGGGGGGGTAAAGTCCTCTATAGAAAACAATTAGATTTTATTGACTGAATGTGTTATTTAGCTCTTCAATTTTCTATTAGTTCTATCACAGAAAAAGGAGTGTTGAAATTTTCATCCATAATTGTGGATTTATCTATTTCTCCTTTTACTTCCAACAGTTTTTACTTCATGTTTTTTGAAGCTCTGTTGTTTCCCCAGAAACATTCAAGTAGGATAAAGATTTCACCACTGAAGAGGACTTCTTTTTTGTTCTTATGGCATATATGTAAATTACATTCATAGTCTGAAACTATAGGCACTAAAATGTATGAAAAACTAATTTTTTTAAAGATTTTATTTATTTGACAGAGAGAGAGAGAGACCAAGAGCAGAGGGGAGGAGGAGAGGGAGACAGAGAAGCAGGCTCCCCACTGAGCAGGGAGTCCAATGTGGGACTCGACCCCAGGACCCTGGGATCATGACCTAAGCCAAAGGCAAATGCTTAACCAACTGAGCCACCCAGGTGCCCCAGAAAAACTAATTTTTAAATTGTTCTCCCTCAATATTTTATTGTTAAAGTTTGCAAAAAAAAAAAATGCATTGTGTTCTGGGACCCCTGGGTGGCTCAGTCCGTTAAGCAGCTACCTTCAGTTCAGGTCATGATCCCAGGACCCAGGGATCTAGTCCCGCACTGGGCTCCTTGCTCAGCTGTGAGCCTGCTTCTCGCTCTTCCTCTGCCTGCAGTTTCCCCTGCTTGTGCCCTTTCTCTCTGACAAATAAATAAATAAAATCTTTAAAAATGCATTGTGTTCTCTATGTAAAATTATTGACACCTCCCTAATTCTGTCTTCTTTTTTCTATTTTTATTTTTTGCAGAAATATTTACATTATAAATATATTTGACTAATGTTTTATTGTGTAAATATTCTCAGAAGTTTAATGTTATATATAAATACATATATTTGTACATATTTCCCTCTTTCTTAACTTCTTTCTGCTTTTTATAGATCTTCCAATTGTTCTTTCTAACACATTTATTTTAAAAACCATATGTGAATTGCTTACACAACTTTTTGCATTTCTACTTAATTATATTGGTGTGTTTTACCCTTTTCATCTTAAAGATTAAGTTGTGTTTTTACTGAAATCTTTGTTTCTTAAATATTTAAGTTTATTTGCGTAAGTTTACAGAAATCCTTAGGCAATACATTTGAAAGCTCAAAGGACAACCCAATATCATCTCAAAATCACCTTCTTTAGAATCACAGGACGTGCTTTGTTTATTTTATGTTCACACAACTCTTCATATTACATGATAAAAATTTCAGCATTTTAATCACAACTGCTTCATTCTTTGCCCCTAAAAATTGGAATAGTTTCCATCTCACATAATTTAAAAGAGGAAAACTTTGTTGTTTGCAGAGAGTGCTTTTATATCACTGATATCACAGCCACTATCTGAATGATTAAAACATCCACAATTTAACTTCTAACTTATTTCAGGCTTTTCTTATCAGCAAAAACATTTCCTGATCTGCTTTCCCTCACTGCCTTGTAGCTCTGTAATAATGTAAATAGTATTGCTGCCATTATCTTCTAGACCCCTACGTGTCAGCTAAAATATTTGTATTATTATTACTCCTCTGCAGATTCAGTATTCTCTTTTACCACTTTCTTCAACCCACTCTCTCCGGTAGACTTATTCTTTAGTTTTATATTTTCTGCTTTTTTATATTATTGAATTTTTAAAATATCTAAAGAAAATAGTGCAATATTGAGTTATGAATCCAAGAGGATCTAAAGGACTAATTTTTATTTTTCCTATTAACTATTTAGTTTTTAACTTTGCTATGTCCTCAATGGAATACCAAGTTCTAGAGGATATGAACTGTGACTTTTTATGCAGGACATAGAGATTAACTCTTTCATGCATCATATATCTACAAAAACAATAAATAAAAATAGATTACTTCCTGAAGTAAATCTTATTAGAATGTAGAGTTTTCTGAAATGTTAGCAATAATAACTGTTATAATGTTCTTTTTTGAACGAGTTATACTAACAAGAGAATAACATAATTGTGACATTAAGTGTTAAAAAGATCATTCAAATACTTGTGTCTTTTTTAATGTTGGCTTAATGTTAAGACTCACTTTCATGACTATTCTCTCATATTTTGGGAGTTTAACAAATATTTCCAATTAGAAGTTTTATATGCTCTAAACTTAATATGAATCTTGCCTACCAGGCAATTTCCTATAATGATAAGAAATCTATCTTCCCACATTCAGCAAAACATTCTGGAGTTTGCATATATTTTCTCTGAAATTATCCTATTTGCTTAAAAGTTACTCAAAATATTTCACTTAAGGACTATATAATCCCTGACTCTTCTCTAAAATCTTACTCATGGATGAATAATACCACAATTGATTTATTTTGAAAATAACAAACCAAAACTAAACAACAACATCAATACATCTTTTGTACATTTATAAACAATGCTTAAATTTTAGATTCCCATCCCTTTATTCTAGCATTAGCAGCTCCAAGACCCAGTTGATTCCTAAGAATATTAAAACAAAACAAAAAAATCTGTCTGCAGATTGTGTTTGCTAAGTCTTGTCAAATCTTGAGAGGTAGAAGAAGCTCATGTGGGACATAGAGGGGATGGGGAAGCCCACACCCCTACTTTAAGAATAGGTGGCCTCCCTTGCCTCTCTCAGTTGTACAAAGCCAAAGTTCATGTTTGTATACAGAGTAATAATACCAGAAAAGGGCAAAAAGAGGATTGTTACAGTGAAAAGTGGAGTGCTTTATTAGTGACCTTCCAGGCCTGAAGGACAGAAAAAGGTCCATGATTTGTTTTTGTCCTGGGCTTTAATTTCCTTAATGACTTTAGTTCCTGTTAACATCATGCCTGTATACTCACTAACTTGTCTCTTTGCTTTTAGAACTAACTTGCTTTTTTTTTGTCTATAATAAAACATGTACAGTCATTAATCTTGAAAATAGCATTTTTGACAAAGAAATTCACTTAAACAGGCTACTGAAATTTAGGGGAAGCATTGAGAATTGTAAACACCGAGGAAACAGGGAAGTTACTTGGGCTGATACAAGCACGTGCTGCAGAAACGGAAATAACAGGTTGAAATTGAACATAGCAAAATTTAGTCTGAATATCAAGAAATGTTGTCAACTCTTAGATTTAATTAGGTAGTGGAATCGTTTCCCAGAAGAAATGGCAGAAATTTATTGCTGGAGCTATTTTAAATTGGCCTGAACAAAGTACTAGGGAATATACAGAAAGGGTCAGTCCTTCAGAGATTCTCAAGGATTGATGTATATAGCAATTGGTCTTTTGAATTTGTAAGGTTCATGATGATTTTTCTAGCATTTCACTTCACAATGCTAGCTAAATATGTTCTCTTTACCACTATAACTCTGAAAATTAGAATATTACATGATACCCACAGGCATAACTACAACTACTTTTTGAAAAAAGTAATTCAAGCTGAGTATTCCCACTTACTTTGTTAACCACATGGGGTCTTTTTTTTTCCTTCTTCCCTCCTTCTTTTCTTCTTTACTACACAACTCCCTACCTTTCTTTCTATCTTTGTCTTTCTCTGTTTCTTTTTTCTTCCTTTTATGCTTAGGCAAGAAAAAAAATCATTCCAAGAAGCTTCTGATTAGTATCCTTTTCCTTCTATCTCTCATTTCTATATACAGGCCAGGAACACTTACTGATTGATTGATTGATTGATTTAACTTTTCCCTTTTTGTTTTTTGTTTGTTTGTTTTTGTTTTTTGGGGATTTTTTAAAGATATTATTTTGATTTTATATTTTTTAATTTAATTTTATTATGTTATGTTAGTCACCATACAATACATCATTAGTTTTTGATGTAGTGATCTACAATCCATTGTTTTTGTATAACACCCAGTGCTCCATGCAGTACATGCCCTCCTTAATACCCGTTCTGGGATAACCCATTCCCACCCCCATCCCCTCTAAAACCCTCAGATTGTTTCTCAGGTCCATAGTCTCTCATGGTTCATCTCTCCCTCCGATTCCCCCCGCCCATTTTCCCCTTCCTTCTCCTAATGTCCACCATGCTATTCCTTAAGTTCCACAAATAAGTGAAACCATATGATAATTGACTTTCTCTGATTGACTTATTTCACTTAGCATAATCTCCTCCAGTCCCATCCATGTTGATGTAAAAGTTGGGTATTCATCTTTTCTGATGGCTGAGTAATATTCCATTGTATATATGGACCACATCTTCTTTATCGATTCATCTGTTGAAGGGCATCTCGGCTCTTTCCACACTTTGGCTATTGTGGACATTGCTGCTATGAACATTGGGGTGCATATGGCCCTTCTTTTCACTACATCTGTGTCTTGGGG
>NW_027960626.1:0-1181 GCF_054177405.1 Leptonychotes weddellii
GTGTTTTTTCCTTCAGTATTTATTTCTCTCAGTAGGTAGCCAATTCAAACAACACTCCCTCTTCATTAAGACCAAAAGTTAAGTACCAAGAAATTCACTTATTCCATAAACATGGATTGTTCATCAGTCATATGACTGGCACTGGTAGGGACAGGGCCATGAAGACAAATACTAAATGGTCACGATTTAGTTAGGGAAAGAGAAATGAAAACAGAAATAGAGGTCTGTGTGTACACAATGCTAGGACAATACAAGAAGGTATAAAGGACTCAAGCTTGGGGAGATCCAAAAACTTCCAAAGAAAATGACAACTGGAGCAAGTTTTTAAGAATTCATGGGGGTTCTCCAAAGCAAGAGCAGAGAGAGGGCATTCCGGGAAGGCAAGGGCACAAACCACCACTTGAACAGGACTGAATTCCCTGTTATGTAGGGAAACCAGCAGGAGAAAAGGAAAGGAAAGGCAAGCAGTGTTGGGATTTTGAAGGTTCTTGCATGATTGAGAATGTTTGGCCTATAATCTATGAATGATGGAGATCCAGCAAAGGTTCACAGAGACTGGAGTGATTAAAAAGATATGCTGCTTTAGAAGGATAGGTTAGAAGGAGATAGTAATGGAATCTGGAAGTCCAAAAATCTGAACCACAGTAGCAACCATAGAGGGCCAAGAAAATTGCATTATTATTATTGGCTAGGCACCAATAGGATACCTCTCCTTTATCCCTTCCCCCTCAAGCCTGGTGGCTTAAATCTACTGTAAACTTGCCTAAGGGAAGACGATGAAAACAAACAACAGCAACAAAAAAAACCCTCACTTTTTCTTTTTCCTTGGACAGTTCCCAAATGAGGAGTTCTACATCCAAGCAATTCTTTCTGCTTTCCTGCATTTTTAATTACTTCCTGGAGCCATCTGCATTAATTAGCTCTACAACTTCTTAGATTTCCATCCCAGTTGCTAAGCAGAAGACTTTCTGCCTCCACTAAGACTTGAGAACCCCAGGGCTTGGTCTGTAAATGGCAGTGAAGGAATGAAGACAGCTCCATTCTGAGTTCAGAGAGCAACACTAACTGTTTTCATAATCCCAAGCTAAATTCACTTGCAAACCTCATCTCCCCCCTCCCCACCTCACCACTACCGCTGAACTTCTGACCTTTACTGCCCCAGGCAATCTCTGGAAAGCCAA
>NW_027960627.1:0-211 GCF_054177405.1 Leptonychotes weddellii
ATCATTATTGCTACCATTATCCTTAAATATATGTGAATCCATTGATATATATGTGTAAAATGCAGAGTAGAAATGAATGTCTTGCAAAATAAACTTTTTGTTTTACTTTGTTAGCGAATATTTTCTCAGCATGTGCTCTCTTGGGTTTTCTGGAGACAAATTTGTAAATGCAGAGTTTGCAAAGGCCTAATGGTACGTGGTTTAATATCAA
>NW_027960628.1:0-211 GCF_054177405.1 Leptonychotes weddellii
GGGGAGCGGGGTGGGGGAGGAATATGCGAATTTGTGTAGGTTAAGCCTTGGAATTAGGCAGATGCCAGGCGCCCCTACTACCCCCTTCCTCTGACTGGGAGTCTCCTAACACTTGAGCTGTTCCACGTCCCTGGCTATTCTGACCTGCACAGCCTACATGTGCACAGTACGTACTTTGAAAGCCCTTAGGCAGGTGCCCTTGGGCCCCCCC
>NW_027960629.1:0-211 GCF_054177405.1 Leptonychotes weddellii
CTCACTATAGTGTATATTTCACAAAATAAAAACACTTTTAAATAAAGCTGAAAAACCACGTAGCAAATTTTTGCCATACATTATTTGATAAGCTATAAACCTTTGAAATATCTGAGATGATAGTAAATATGACAATTGACCTTTAGTTATAATACCCAGAAATGAGATACTGGTAAGATATCCATGCTCATTTTCTTCTATTGAGGTCATT
>NW_027960630.1:0-211 GCF_054177405.1 Leptonychotes weddellii
TTTTTTTTTTTTTTTAAGATTTTATTTATTTATTTGACAGAGAGAGAGACAGTGAGAAAGGGAACACAAGCAGGGGGAGTGGGAGAGGGAGAAGCAGGCTTCCCACCGAGCAGGGAGCCCGATGCGGGGCTCGATCCCAGGACCCTGGTATCATGACCTGAGCCGGAGGCAGACGCTTAATGACTGAGCCACCCAGGTACCCCTGGTATTC
>NW_027960631.1:0-211 GCF_054177405.1 Leptonychotes weddellii
TAACTACTAACCATTTTACTGAGTATATACTAGCTGTAGGGCACTATCCAGTTGGGATCATATCCATTAAATCATTGCTAAGACCAATGTCATGAAGTTTTTTCCCTATGTCATCTTTTAGAGGAGTTTTATAGTTTTGGGTCATAACATTTTAAGTCTTTATTTCATTTCAAGTTAATTTTTGTATGTGGTGTAAGATCGAGGTCCAATT
>NW_027960632.1:0-211 GCF_054177405.1 Leptonychotes weddellii
GGTTGCTGTAACGATTGGGGTTCATTGATAGAGCATAGAATCTACTCCAGCTGGGGGTGCCTGGGTGGCTCAGTCGTTAAGCGTCTGCCTTCGACTCAGGTCATGATCCCAGGCTCCTGGGATCGAGCCCCACATCGGGCTCTCTGCTCAGCGGGAAGCCTGCTTCTCCCTCTCCCGCTCCCCCTGCTTGTGTTCCCTCACTGTCTCTGTC
>NW_027960633.1:0-211 GCF_054177405.1 Leptonychotes weddellii
GAGGAGGGCACGTTCTGCATGGAGCACTGGGTGTTGTGCACGAACAATGAATCATGGAACACTTCATCTAGAACTAATGATGTAATGTATGGGGATTAACATAAGAATAAAAAAAAAAAAAAGAATTGATATCCACCCCACCTCCAGAGATTGTAGTCTATGCTATTTATTTGATCCCTTTAATTTATACCAGTAACAACTTAGAGATGTA
>NW_027960634.1:0-211 GCF_054177405.1 Leptonychotes weddellii
CTCACTATAGTGTATATTTCACAAAATAAAAACACTTTTAAATAAAGCTGAAAAACCACGTAGCAAATTTTTGCCATACATTATTTGATAAGCTATAAACCTTTGAAATATCTGAGATGATAGTAAATATGACAATTGACCTTTAGTTATAATACCCAGAAATGAGATACTGGTAAGATATCCATGCTCATTTTCTTCTGTTGAGGTCATT
>NW_027960635.1:0-211 GCF_054177405.1 Leptonychotes weddellii
CCCATGGTCACGTCTGGGCTGAGGAAGTCAAAAGTCCCTTCACCATCTTTGAGCTATTTTTTCTGCTATAGAGACCTAGAAGCCATAACAACATCATAAAATGGAAACAGCCTGGATCCTCCTGAATCACTGCTTGGGGAGAGCTGCTCTGAAGAAATGCCCAGCTTGAAGCAGATTTTGTTTTTTGTTTTTTGTTTTTATTTTTTATTTA
>NW_027960636.1:0-1181 GCF_054177405.1 Leptonychotes weddellii
ACCTTAATTAAAGAGAATAATCTAAACACTGTCAGGTAACTTGAAAGGGATATTTTCCAAATAAGCTGCAAATTGGATAATTAGGAGTTGATAGTGATAAGAGATTTCTGCTCAATAATCTCATTCAGTTTACCTCCTTTTATGTGCTAAGCCTAAAGTAAAACAATGTCCTAAAGCACAAATTAAAAAAAAAAAACAAGTCTTTTTATTTAGTTCTTTGAGAAAAACTAGTTTATTCTGATTCACTGGCAAAAGAAATCTTATCAAATAGAACATAAAACACAAATTTAAAATCTCCCATCTCATATTTCTGATGGCAACGTGTGGCAATGGTATGTGTTCTCTCTACCAGTATAGACTCCCAGAGGCAGGAATTGGGGTAGCAAGTCCATTAATAATGTTTCTGGTACATTTAGGGTAGAACCATAATATATGTAACAAAATCACTAATATTCTGATGGTAACAATTTTCATAGAACAATTCAGATTTTTTTTGAGCATTGATTTTAGTATCTGAGTATCTGAGGGGCAGTAGTACACGTTTTAGAGGGATCCCTTCTTTATTGTGGTTAGTAGATTCTCCTGGCAGAAGCCCAATCTAACTCAGAATTCTTAGTCCCATTTTAATTTTACCTCTATGTTTATGTTCTCTCTGAATTAGAAATATCTCATTTATATGTGAATTAAGTAAACAACAACAACAACAACAAAAGTAACTAATACTTATTGATTGTCCAGCATGGGCCTGGGTCTGCTTTCAGTCCTTTTCATGTGGTATATTAATCCTATGATCCTCACGACAACCTTTAAGAAACATTCTATTATTATCCTCATTTTTTTGGATACAGGAGTTGAGGCTCAGAGTCATTGCTGAAAGTCATAGTGTAAAGAAGTCAACATTTAAACCCACATTTATCTGATTCTAGAGCAAAGGTGTTCCCCATTTTGTCATATGAAGGTTTTTCATAGTACTTCAGAAAATTAAATATTAATGGAAAAGCATTCATTGAAACTGTAGATTCAGCATATAAATAATCTCAGGGAAAATTAATTCCAAAGACTATTTCATCACCAACCAGCAAGTACATACAATCTGTCAAATTAAAACTAGGTGGTCAAATTATTTTTCTTTTTTTTTAAATTTTTTATTGTTATGTTAATCACCATACATTACATCATTA
>NW_027960637.1:0-211 GCF_054177405.1 Leptonychotes weddellii
GAAAGGCAAATTAAGAAATGGATTCTTAGCTATAGAGAACTGATGGTGACCAGAGGGGAGGGGGTGGGGGGATGGGTGAATAGATGGTGGGGATGAAGGAGCGTACTTGTTGTTTATGATGAGCACAGGGTCATGCATGGAATTTCTGAATCACTATATCATACACCTGAAACTAATATAACACTGCATGTTAACTAACGAATTAAAATAA
>NW_027960638.1:0-211 GCF_054177405.1 Leptonychotes weddellii
AGCAGGCTTCCCGCTGAGCAGGGAGCCCGATGCGGGGCTCGATCCCAGGACCCTGGGATCATGACCTGAGCCGAAGGCAGACGCTCAACATCTGAGCCACCCAGGCACCCCGAGAAGGTATGTCTTTCAATCATCAAATCCATGGTCAAAAACTTCAGTTACATGCAAACATGAGTTTCAAAATATTGGAAAATTTCCCTTTTTTTCATTT
>NW_027960639.1:0-211 GCF_054177405.1 Leptonychotes weddellii
ACGGATCGTGATAGCACATTTGCCAAAGATGCATGGTGGTGTGAGAGGCTTGGCTTCTAGAGGGCTAAGCCATCCTGGCTTTCTGGCGTGGATGCGGCTGCGGCTCAGAGGCAGAGCCTCTCCACTCAAAAATACTAACGACTCTACCACTACCCAGGAAGGTTTCCAAACAAAGCTCAGTGAAAAAGAAATTTTAACCAAAACTGAGAAA
>NW_027960640.1:0-211 GCF_054177405.1 Leptonychotes weddellii
CCCCGGGAAGCGCTTTCCAGCGCGCACCCCACAGGACACCGTCCCACCTGCCACACCCTACCCGGAGAGCCAACCCCGGTGAGGGGCCTGCCCCTCTATCCCCCAAGCAAGTCCAGCACTGGCCACGCGCCAGCCTTGGTGGCTTCCTGCCCATAACACGCCAGTCCTGGGGGGAGGGATGCGAGGCTCGGCCGCAGGGAGAGAGAGCACC
>NW_027960641.1:0-211 GCF_054177405.1 Leptonychotes weddellii
AGGGTCTGGAATAGGACCAAGACCCACAGGCTCACCAAATCCTAAAGCAGGGGAATTCCATACTAACGCAAAAGCCTTATTCAAATGTAAAAGCGCTGAAGAAACCTGGAAAGGCTCTCGTTTTTACTTTAAGCTGAGGCGTAACCGACACCGACATGGGACATTGTGTCTCAGGAGCACAGCGTGAGGAGTCACTACCTGGAGACACTAC
>NW_027960642.1:0-211 GCF_054177405.1 Leptonychotes weddellii
GGAGAAGGTATTTGCAAATAAAGGGCTGGTATCCAAGATCTATAAAGAACTTCTCAAACTCAACCCAAAAAAACAATCAAGTCAAAAAGTGGGCAGAAGACATGAACAGACACTTCTCCAAAGAAGACATACAAATGGCTAACAGACACATGAAAAAATGTTCATCATCATTAGCCATCAGGGAAATTCAAATCAAAACCACATTAAGATA
>NW_027960643.1:0-211 GCF_054177405.1 Leptonychotes weddellii
CAGCAGCCAAGCCTGAACAGTGCCCGAGACACAGGCTTTTCCCCGTTGGCTAAGAAATTTTCTAAGTTTTCTCAAGAAAATTTGCCGAGCCCCTTGGCTTTGTGGCTGCTAGGGAAGGCTCTCAAGGAAGACAGAGAAGCTGCCCGCGCTGCCAACGAGGCCTGACCTCGCAGGTGAGTTAGTGTGATCAAGGTTGGCCAGTGGATTTCCT
>NW_027960644.1:0-211 GCF_054177405.1 Leptonychotes weddellii
GGAAGTCCAGTATCAACTCCTCAGCCCCAAATCCCACAAAGGTCCTGGCAGAAAATCTCATGATGCAAGAATGACGGATGTGTGGGCTCCGTGTTCACAGGAGAGATGGTTCTCCCAGGGAGAAGTAGATGAAGGAAGGCAATATACGACTGATTACTTATGTGCTGCTTAGGAATTGTTCTTTTTTTTTTTTTTTTTTAAAGATTTTATT
>NW_027960645.1:0-211 GCF_054177405.1 Leptonychotes weddellii
TGTAATTGAACCTTCCAAGAAAGCTCGGTAACACGGACCTGCAGTCTATATAGATTTGGATGTATACTCTGCTTTATAGATAAAAAAGAAAGTGTCCATTTTACTCTGTTTATTTGATTCAGGGTGACGAAAATGACTAAAAAGTTCAAATAAAGCTCAATTTTAAAGCTCCTGAACCTTCACTGGATAACTAAATTTGATTAGTGACATC
>NW_027960646.1:0-211 GCF_054177405.1 Leptonychotes weddellii
ATATAAATGGGATGTTACAATATGAACCCTTTTATCTCTGGCTTCTTTCGCTCGAAGTTATATTTGTGGAATTCAGCCATGCTCTTCTGTATAAATGGAATTTGTATATTTTCATTGTTCTATTGCATGACATTGTGTGAATATACCAATGTACTTTCTCTTCTTTCTGCTGTTGATGGGCAATCATTGGGTTGTCCATATACTGAAGATT
>NW_027960647.1:0-1181 GCF_054177405.1 Leptonychotes weddellii
ATGCCTGGGTGCCTGGTCAGGAATGGGTTCCCCGACCAAAGTACTATGCCCTAGGAGACCCCAAGCAGGGAAATGTCCTTGTGCCAAGCAGCGCATCTGGTCTGGGGTCCCAGCCACCCACCTGTGATCTCAGAGGCTGCTGGAAGCTGCCCACCTGGCCTCAACCTCCCTCAGTGCTGTCCTGTGTCAGGGCTGGGGAAGCTTCCGGAGGCCTTTTGGGTAGAGAGAGGGTGGTATCTCTGCGCCCGGACTAGTGGGAATGGGCGAAGCCAAGGGGACAAAGCGGCCTTCCTCTAAAAGGGGGAGTTCTGGAATCCCTGCCCATCTATCTGTGCAGATCCCTCTTCAGCACCTGTCCCATTCCACCCATGCCTCACCCCACTGCAAGAACTTACATCCTTCCTATGAGCAAATGGCCTCGGGGTGCCCCCATCTTGACCCACAGCTTGGCCCAGTTGGAGTCACTCATTGGTGTTTGGGGTATTTGGCATTTCTTGCTCTGCCCTTCAGGAGGAACCAGGGTGAGGGGCAAGTCACCTGGGCATGCTCTGGGTTGGCAGTGACCAGAGCAACAGGTGTCCATCCGCAGGAACACAAGGGATGCTGTCACCAGCCTCTGAGCCGGGGATCTGTCAAACGCAGGTCTGGCTACCTCAGCTCCAGGCCCGAGGGCCTCAAGAGCGGGAGTAGCTGTGATCTGTTTAGAGCTTCGGTCCCCCTGACGCAGCTGACTAGCCAGTGGGGTCTCTATTCCGCTAGCCCACCCATCTGTCAGGGAGACACAGCTCTGGCTGGAGAGAGGAGCCACCAGGTGGGGGATTCTCTGTCCCTGGTAGCCACTGGGCCTAGGAGACTCCTTCCCAAAGCATCTTGCTCTGTGGAGACACTTGTCCCCAGCATCCTGTAGAGAGGAGCCAGGGCAGAGGGATCCAAGAACTTCTCTGTCCACCAGGCCACTTGTAATGGACAAGGACTCAAGTTCCTGGGCCTGTACCTAGGTCCCCTATAGGGAGCACACTAGTTCTTCTGGAAGCTCGGAGGGCCTGGACAGTGCAGGGGCTGTTACTGGCTGTGGGTCTCTGGGGCTCCACCCTGGGCTCCCCCAGGCAGAGTCCAGAGAGTGTCTGTCTCCGTGGTTTTTCTGGGGGTGCAAATACAGGAGTCCCTGTTGGGAAGCTGGT
>NW_027960648.1:0-211 GCF_054177405.1 Leptonychotes weddellii
ATCTCCTGTTGAGTTTGTAGGTGTTCAGAATGGTTTGATCCCTATCCAGCTGAATTCCTGAGAGGAGACGAAATCCAGGTCTCCTACTCCGCTGCCATCTTGCTCCGCCCCCCCTATAGTTTATGTCTTGTCTGAAACAAGTTGATATTTGGGCCTGGGTGGAAACAGCTCTACCGTCACTTAACCTACCCCTCCCCCACTGTGGTTCTGT
>NW_027960649.1:0-211 GCF_054177405.1 Leptonychotes weddellii
ATCATTATTGCTACCATTATCCTTAAATATATGTGAATCCATTGATATATATGTGTAAAATGCAGAGTAGAAATGAATGTCTTGCAAAATAAACTTTTTGTTTTACTTTGTTAGCGAATATTTTCTCAGCATGTGCTCTCTTGGGTTTTCTGGAGACAAATTTGTAAATGCAGAGTTTGCAAAGGCCTAATGGTACGTGATTTAATATCAA
>NW_027960650.1:0-211 GCF_054177405.1 Leptonychotes weddellii
AAATTTCTAATGTATGAGTCAGAGGAACTGTTGGCCATCCTGGTTAATCTTAGTCATTTCTACAGGAAGTATCTATAAGAGGTTGATTTATAGAATGGCTTATGCACAGGGCGGCAGTTATTTGATAATGTATGATTTGAGCTAGTATAAATAAGAAATTCATTAAATTTGTTGCTAGTTGTGTGTTCTTTTTTTTTTTAAGATTTTATTT
>NW_027960651.1:0-211 GCF_054177405.1 Leptonychotes weddellii
CTTCCCCTATGATCCTCTGTCTTGTTTCTCAAATTCCTCATATCAGTGAGATCATATGATACTTGTCTTTCTCTGATTGACTTATTTTGCTTAGCATAATACTCTCTAGTTCCATCCACATTGTTGCAAATGGCAAGATTTTGTTTTTTTGATGGCTGCCTGATATTCCATTGTACCTATATATACCACATCTTCTTTATCCATTCATCTG
>NW_027960652.1:0-211 GCF_054177405.1 Leptonychotes weddellii
GACTGAGCCACCCAGGTGCCCCTGTTTTTTGCTTTTTTTTTTTTAAAGACTTTATTTTTAAGTAATCTCTACACCCAATGTGGGGCTCAAACCCACAGTCCCGAGATCAAGAGTCGCATCATGTTCCACTGACTGAGCCAGGCAGGCACACCTCCTTTGTGAAATTGACATTTTGGGGTTTTTTAATTTGTTTTTTCTTGAAAGATTTTTT
>NW_027960653.1:0-211 GCF_054177405.1 Leptonychotes weddellii
ACACGCTGAGCCATCAGACTGATGTGATTCTGGGACAGCTAGCAGATGAACACACAGGATACGTGTCTGCAAGTTCTTGCATCAATGTTTTAAATTTGGATTTATACATCTTCAAAAAATATTTTAATTTTTTTGCATAAGTAATACATTCACAGTGTACACAAATCATAGTAATTTAAAAACATGTGCTTTTTTTTTTTAAAGATAAGTA
>NW_027960654.1:0-211 GCF_054177405.1 Leptonychotes weddellii
TCCGCGTGGGTCCAGCTTCGGGAAAGACAGCCGCCTGTGACTCCCGACGGCTGGCCTGCAGCTCCGGGCCGCAGGGACGTCCCCGACGCTCCCGGGTCTCCTCTGCGCCCGGCTTTGCTGGAAACGGCCTGCGTCCTCGCGCGCCTCGCCGTTTGGCCCCCAGCAGCCGCAGCAGCAAGCCTCTTGGTGCCGTCTGTCTGTCTGTCTGTCT
>NW_027960655.1:0-211 GCF_054177405.1 Leptonychotes weddellii
GGTTGTGAGTTTAAGCCCCACCTTGGGTGTAGAGATTACTTAAAAAAAAAATCTTCAGAAAAATGTTTTATAAATGTGCAATCTTAGGCCCCACTCTGATTTATTAAATCCTAAGGTGATTCATATGCATATTCAAATTTGAGAAATACTGCTTAGGCATTAATTCTCAAACTTTGATGTATATCAGAATCCCTTGGAGAGCTGATAAGGA
>NW_027960656.1:0-211 GCF_054177405.1 Leptonychotes weddellii
CCTCAAGCCTCACTAGGTGTGGCCCACTGGCCAGCTGCATGGGCATCCCCGGGAGCTTGTTAGACGTGCTGAATCTTAGGCCCCAGCCCAGACCTACTGAATCCAAATCTGTATTTTAACATGACCAGATGATTCATATGCAACATCAAAGTTTGAGAAGTACTGCTCTAAAGTACCAGATATAATGAAAATAACTTTTCTTCCTGAGGGT
>NW_027960657.1:0-211 GCF_054177405.1 Leptonychotes weddellii
AGGATCATGGACGTAAAGTAGGATGGGGCCCATTAGTCAACAATGGGAATTCAAAGGATCACCAAAGTTGATGGCTTCCAGCTATGAAAGGAACTGTTTTCCAACCCATTGACTGGAAGCTTTGAGAGAGAAAGAGAACTATGCTTCTGGTTTACAGTGTTTAATCACATTATTTGTTAGTTTTTGAAATCATCCCTAGAGGTAGCAGTTC
>NW_027960658.1:0-1181 GCF_054177405.1 Leptonychotes weddellii
TGGGGGAAATGATCCTGGATTATCTAGGTGGCCCAATGTAATTATAAGGGTCCTTCTAAAAGAGAGACAGGAGGGCCAGAGAGAGAGAGATTTAAAGGTGCCACAGTGCTGGTTTTGAAGAGGAGGAAGGTGCCACAAGTCAAGGAACGTAGTTGACTTCTGCAGCTGGAAAAGACAAGAGAATGATTTTTCCCAGGGCCTCCAGAAGGAATGCAGGCTTGCCAACGTTGTCCTTTGAGCCCAGTAAAACACATTTTGGACTTCTGCCCTCTGGAACTGTAAGATAGTAACTTTTGGTTGTTTTAAGCCACTTTGTTTGCGGTCATTTGTTACAGCAGCAAGATCAAACGAATTCCTACCCCTACAGATGGTCCAGTCATTCTATTTCCAGATTTTTACCCGAGAAGAAAACACGTACATGTGTACACAAAATGTTCTTAAGTCTTTTAAAATCCATAAGCGTTGCCTCTCCCTCATTATTTCTGCCATTTATAACATCTATCGAGTGCCTACCACACTCCTGATCCCACTCTTTAGAGTTAGGCAGGAAATAACACACATTTATCTTTCCTTATGGGGTATGTGATAGGTGCTCACAGATCCTGGAGATTCGTCACTGGCTTTTAGCATAAACAGACTCGGTTCTTCCATACAATCTTCATCTGATTGTGTGAAAATCCCTATAGAGGACCGTGATACTAAGAACTCTACTCAAAAACCCAGGGTGGTCTGTTTAGGGTAATTCAGAGTAGTATGTGTAGTAAACATCGGGGTGTTTTGTTTTGTTTTTTGCCTTCCTAGGATCCTTGGACTTCGCTGGGCAAAGACAACCCAACTTTCATGTGGGGCGTCCTGTCCCCTCACTTTCTAGAGCACGTGGTTTGGCCGTGGCTGTGTCTGTCTGACCTCACACCATGGCTACCGGGCAGCCACACGTCCCGAGCTCGGCTAGTCAGAGAACTCCTTTGTTCCGGGTTTCCAGGTGAACACAAAATCTGAGCAAAGGGAATTAGGTTATCTTCAAGGATGTTAACTCATGCTGGGGGAACAGGTTGGCTGGGAGTCATTCTCAAGGGACATGGATGATGCGTTTCTCATCTGGGGACATTGCTGGAGACACCTGGGAAAAGTCTGGCAATGTAATGACTTTGTTCATCCATCTGATCAGTGCATAGCCCCTG
>NW_027960659.1:0-211 GCF_054177405.1 Leptonychotes weddellii
TCTTGGGCTGCTCTTTTTTTTTTTTTTTTAAATTCTCAGCCTCCTAATTTAACCATCTGGGATTCTTCTTAAAGCGCCATCCTATTCAGCATTTAGAAATGAAGGACTTGACTTTCAATGGAAAATCTACATTTCATTGCAAAGAGAGAACTCGACGTCAATGTCCTATCCTGCATGGTCTGCAACCGTGTATGCCCAGTGGACGGTAGAG
>NW_027960660.1:0-211 GCF_054177405.1 Leptonychotes weddellii
GGGGAGCGGGGCGGGGGAGGAATATGCGAATTTGTGTAGGTTAAGCCTTGGAATTAGGCAGATGCCAGGCGCCCCTACTACCCCCTTCCTCTGACTGGGAGTCTCCTAACACTTGAGCTGTTCCACGTCCCTGGCTATTCTGACCTGCACAGCCTACATGTGCACAGTACGTACTTTGAAAGCCCTTAGGCAGGTGCCCTTGGGCCCCCCC
>NW_027960661.1:0-211 GCF_054177405.1 Leptonychotes weddellii
AAAAAAAAAAAAAATCACTTCTACTGAGCACTTACTATTCTTCAGGTCAGGTGTTGACCAGTAGGTGATAGAACTAAGATTTGGACTCAGGTCTGACTTGACAGTCTACGGTAGGCAGTTTCCCTGAGTTTAATCTGGCATCCCATGGGCCATAAGAAGGTGTAAAAACTCATATTTTGCTGATGTTATGTGACCCTGCATAATGTTTTCA
>NW_027960662.1:0-211 GCF_054177405.1 Leptonychotes weddellii
TACTTACTGATGTCATTTTTCTAATTGTGGTAAAAAATGACATAACATAAAATTTACTATCTTTATCATTTTAAAACATACAGTTCAGTAGTGTTAAATATGTTCACATTGTTGGGCAACAAATTTCCAGAACTTTTTCTTTCTGCAAAACTGAAACTCTGTACCCGTTAAACAGCAACTCCCCATTTCCCCCTCTCCCCAGTCCTGGTAC
>NW_027960663.1:0-211 GCF_054177405.1 Leptonychotes weddellii
GAATCCGTTGCCAAATCAAAGGTCTTAAAGACTTACTCTTATGCTTTCTTCTAAGATCTTTATAGTTTTTGTCCTTACATTTAGGTTTTTAAAAAAAATGTTTTAATTTTTTTTTACATGGTATAAGGTAAGGATGTATTTCTTTTGTGCATACATATCCAGTTGCCCCAGCATCATTTTTAAAAAGATTATCTTTTCCAGGCATGAAAAT
>NW_027960664.1:0-211 GCF_054177405.1 Leptonychotes weddellii
GCCACCCAGGCACCCCTCTTTTATTTTTTTAGAGATTTTATTTATTTATTTGAGAGAGAGAATGAGCGGGGGTGGGGTGGTGGTGGTGAGCAGGTAGCATTTGAACAAAAACCTGATGGAGGTGAGAGGATTAGCCATGGGGACAACTGGGAAAACAAGGTTTGAGGCACGGGGAAGAACCTAATGTGGAAAGCCTGCCGAGCATGAGGAA
>NW_027960665.1:0-211 GCF_054177405.1 Leptonychotes weddellii
TATTAAGTATCTTTGTCTATTATTTTTATTTATTATTGACCGATATGGTTATTGGACAAGGAGCGACTGGAGAGCGCCGCAGTTTATTCTTTTTATGGGTATTACCATTAAGTTATTCTGTTGCTACACCGATTTATTTTTTAATAATGCTTATGACTTGTATGGATATAAAGCGTGAGCATATCCATAAAGATCAAAGTAAAGATAAAGA
>NW_027960666.1:0-211 GCF_054177405.1 Leptonychotes weddellii
AAAGCTATTCTTTTTTTTTTTTTTCTAAATGCTGCATTAGCATGCAGGCCTGAGTCACTGATTTATTTATTTTTTATTTTTTTATTTTTAAAATTTTATTTATTTATTTGATAGAAACAGCGAGAGAGGGAACACAAGCAGGGGGAGTGAGAGAGGGAGAAGCAGGCTTCCCGCTGAGCAGAGAGCCCGATGTAGGGCTTGATCCCAGGAC
>NW_027960667.1:0-211 GCF_054177405.1 Leptonychotes weddellii
TTCTGGCATCTGAGCTGGGAGCTGGACCAGCAGCTGGGTGAGCGTGCCCCACGGAAGCTCCCGGGGATGGGAGATGATAGAACCTGCTCAGGGTGACCCCAATAACAGGGTTGCAAAACGCATCCCACGGAAGGGAAGGTTTTTGCAAAGTGAATCCTGAGAGTCAGGTTTTGTGAAAGGGGCGGTCAGAGGGGGACGGGGAGCAGTGCCG
>NW_027960668.1:0-1181 GCF_054177405.1 Leptonychotes weddellii
TTGGCCTGGTGGTGGGTATTGAGGAGGGCATGTTCTGCATGGAGCACTGGGTGTTATGCACAAGCAATGAATCATGGAACACTTCATCTAGAACTAATGATGTAATGTATGGGGATTAACATAAGAATAAAAAAAAATTAAAAAATTAAAAAAAATAAAAAAAAACTAATTTACACTCACAAAAAAAAAAACAAAAAACTAAAATCCTTCAAAAATCAGCATGTAATGAAGACACATAAAGGATATAAAAATTTAGAAATCTTAAATATGAATACTAACCATTGAATTAAAAAACTCCATAAGAGATACACTCTAACCCAGACTCAATTGAAGAGAGAAGAAACACAGCGATAATGTAGGTATCCAAAACTCAATTCATAAAGAGTTTTAAAAATATTAAGACATATGGATAAAAGATTGAAAGACTGCAAAGTAGGTTCAATCCCAGTTTCAGAAGAAAAGAACAGAGAGAATGTCAGAGAAACCATACTTGACAAGAGTAGAATTGAGAATTTTCCAGAATCTAACAAGCACAACTTCTCAGATCAAATGTTTCCTGTAAAAACTGAATGGTATATAAATATAAACTCAGACTTAGGCACAGCATTATAAAACTACAGCTCATCAAAGATTTTTTTTTTTTAATTCTTAACGTTTACCAGAGGGAAAAAACAGATTTTGCCTACAAAGGATTGTAAATTAGCCTAAAGCTGACTTCTCAACTGCAATAATAGAAACTAAAAAATAATAGAACAATATCTTCAAAGTACTAAGGGAAAAGAACACAATGTTACACTCATCTAAATAATGGTCTTTGAGCAAAGGCAAAACAAAGACGTTTCAAACACACAAAGACTAGGTAAGAGAGTTTAGAGCTCATAGAGCCTTCTTCAAATATGTTTTTAATAATGTAAGCCCAGAGGGATAATGAGACTCAAACAATATCAATAAGTGAAAACAGTGATAAAAATATGTTAGAAAACTTAATTAGTAGTTGATAGTAAAACTAATAACAGTTTTTTGATAAAAGTAACTCTCCAGAAAACAGTATATAAAGGAATTTTAAACAGCAGATTAAGGCATCCTAAAGTCCTTGTTATGTTATGTTTAGGATATAGAAACACTAATTAATTATAGATTTGTAATAATAAATTGTATAACTAACTGGATTTTTTTTTTTT
>NW_027960669.1:0-211 GCF_054177405.1 Leptonychotes weddellii
GGGAGCCACTGGAGGATTTTAAGTAAGAAAATGGCATGATAGATTTAGGTTTTATAAAGGTCATTCATTTCACTATGGGGAGAATCCTTTTTTTGAATTTTTAGTAACATTAAAGAAAGGCTCAAGATTTTGATATTTACGAAGTGGGGCAAGCGTTGTAAACTCTACAGAAACAAAGACCTGTAGGAAGGTATAGATGCTCCTTCCATGG
>NW_027960670.1:0-211 GCF_054177405.1 Leptonychotes weddellii
CCTGACGGTCCTTCCACAGCAGAGCTCAGCAGGCAGGCCCTGTAGGGGAGCCCTTTCCCTCACAGGGCAGGAACTGAGCCAACACCTTGTACAGAAACAAGGGAAAACACTCCCTGATTTTTAATCTGACTTCCGATCACAGCGCAATGGGCATCACACACACTTCCAGACCCTGTGGTGGGAAACCCGGGGGGGGGGGCGGGGAGGACAG
>NW_027960671.1:0-211 GCF_054177405.1 Leptonychotes weddellii
AGGGTCTGGAACAGGACCAAGACCCACAGGCTCACCAAATCCTAAAGCAGGGGAATTCCATACTAACGCAAAAGCCTTATTCAAATGTAAAAGCGCTGAAGAAACCTGGAAAGGCTCTCGTTTTTACTTTAAGCTGAGGCGTAACCGACACCGACATGGGACATTGTGTCTCAGGAGCACAGCGTGAGGAGTCACTACCCGGAGACACTAC
>NW_027960672.1:0-211 GCF_054177405.1 Leptonychotes weddellii
TTAACCCCACAAAACATGCCCAAAAGCTAGAGACCCACAAAACATGCTTTATTTTTGCTGCTTTCAGGTTATTATTCTAAATAACAAGGATAATATTAATGGTCACAAATTTGATTTGGCTGATCTGATGGGCTGGGCCCATCTCCTCTCACTGTCCTCTGTTTCACCTTGCCTGTTATATTGAAGGGAAAAATTTCCTCCGAGGAAGATC
>NW_027960673.1:0-211 GCF_054177405.1 Leptonychotes weddellii
CCCCGGGAAGCACTTTCCAGCGCGCACCCCACAGGACACCGTCCCACCTGCCACACCCTACCCGGAGAGCCAACCCCGGTGAGGGGCCTGCCCCTCTATCCCCCAAGCAAGTCCAGCACTGGCCACGCGCCAGCCTTGGTGGCTTCCTGCCCATAACACGCCAGTCCTGGGGGGAGGGATGCGAGGCTCGGCCGCAGGGGGAGAGAGCACC
>NW_027960674.1:0-211 GCF_054177405.1 Leptonychotes weddellii
AAATCCTCTTCTTTCTTTTTTCAAACAAC
The DNA here is from genome assembly GCF_054177405.1 of Leptonychotes weddellii. NCBI lineage: Eukaryota > Metazoa > Chordata > Mammalia > Carnivora > Phocidae > Leptonychotes > Leptonychotes weddellii. The sequence goes on from NW_027960674.1 coordinate 30, forward strand.
TTCTTATCAATTCCTTTTATAAAATTTTTTATAATTTCCATCTTTACAGTCATATTCCATCCCTTCATCATATCAACCCTTATTTTTGTACATATATAAGTTTTTCTTTCTTTAAAATTTTGGGAGGCACTTTCTTCTAACAGACCAAAATACACCCAAAATCTAGTGTGTGGCACTGATCT
>NW_027960675.1:0-211 GCF_054177405.1 Leptonychotes weddellii
TTGTATCCTTTCGATAAATACCTAGTAGTGCAATTGCTGGGTCGTAGGGTAGTTTCTTTTCTAAAATTCTTGAGAAACCTCCATACTGTTTTCCAGAGGGGTTGCACCAGTTTGCATTCCCACCAACAGTGTGAGAGGGTTCCCCTTTCTCCACATCCTCACCAACATTTGTTGTTTCCCATGTTTAGAGAACCTTTGAATATGAGTTAGA
>NW_027960676.1:0-211 GCF_054177405.1 Leptonychotes weddellii
GAAAACATCAACAAAATAAAAAAGCAAACTACTAAATGGGAGAAGATATTTGCAAATCTTATATCCAACAAGTTAATATGCAAAATATATAGAGTTCATACATCTCAATTACAAAACAAAATAAAAAACAGTCCAATTAAAAAGTGGGCAGAGAATCTGAATAGACCTTCTTCCAGAAAAGTCAATAGGCACACGAAAGGATGCTCAACAT
>NW_027960677.1:0-211 GCF_054177405.1 Leptonychotes weddellii
GAGGGGGTGTCGAGTAAGAGGTGAGCAGGGATCCATTCTGTTTTGACATTCACAGGTAAAGTGCGATCGGCAGCATGGTTAAGAGACAGAGATGAGAGCAGGGAAATTACGAGCATCGCTCAGGCCAGGGTGGACAGTGTGTCACAGGCATGCATGGGCAGGAGGATCTGAAGGGGAGTCATCTGGTGCTTGCTGCTCGACCACCAGACCC
>NW_027960678.1:0-211 GCF_054177405.1 Leptonychotes weddellii
ATAGCACAGCACAGCACAGCACAGCACAGCATAGCACAGCATAGCATAGCACAGCATAGAAGAGCATAGGATAGAATAGCACTACATAGCACAGAACAACAAAGCACAGCACAGCGCAGCATAGAATAGCATAAGTTAACACAGCACAGCATAGCACAGCGCACCACAGCATAGAATAGCATAGCAGAGCATAGCATAGCATAACATAGCA
>NW_027960679.1:0-1181 GCF_054177405.1 Leptonychotes weddellii
AAAAAAAAAAAGAAGAGGAAGATAGTAGGAAGGGAAAAATGAAGGAGGGGAAATCAGAGGGGGAGACGAACCATGAGAGACTATGGATTCTGAGAAACAAACTGAGGGTTTTAGAGGGGAGGAGGGATGGGGGGATGGATTAGCCCAGTGATGGGCATTAAGGAGGGCACGTATTGCATGGAGCACTGGGTGTTATATTCAAACAATGAATCATGGAACACTACATCAAAAACTAATGATGTAATGTATGATGACTAACATAAAACAAAATTAATAAAAGAATTAATAAAAAAAGATGTTGAGTTTTGAGAAATCTGTGTAATTTATCAAGGCAAAATGGTTCAGGAATTTGGGAAGAGAGGATGAAACAGGAGTTAAAGATGTAAGATTTGGGGCACCTGGGTGGCTCACTCATTAAGCGTCTGCCTTCAGCTCAGGTCATGATCCCAGGTTCCCTGGATCGAGCCCCATATCGGGCTCCCTGCTCCATGGAAAGCCTGCTTCTCCCTCTCCCATTCCCCCTGCTTGTGTTCCCTCTCTCGCTGTGTCTCTGTCAAATAAATAAATTTAAAAAAAAAAGATGTAAGATTCATTCTCTCAAAGTTTTATTAAACATATATCACAATATGTATTTGTTATTTCTTAAGACTATACATTCTATGAGGGCAGAAACCACACACGTTTTTTTCACCACTTACCCAGCACCTAGCACAATAAATGGTAGGTGCAGAATGTATGTTGAATAAACAAATGAATAAATACAGCGTGTGCTTCACAGTACACAAGGCACAGGGTTGAATTAGAAAATGTTCTCAAAGAAGTTTATAGGCTAGAAAGTAAGTCAAGTCTTATATATAACCTAATCTGTTTGAAATTAGTACCATTAAAATAAAGGTACCATGGAATTCAGAAGAGAAAGAATTTTTTTAAAAAGATTTTATTTATTTATTTGATAGAGAGAGACAGCGACAGCAGGAACACAAGCAGGGGGAGTGGGAGAGGGAGAAGCAGGCTCCCCGCCGAGCGGGGAGCCCGATGCGGGGCTCGATGTGGGGCTCGATGTGGGGCTCGATGTGAGGCTCGATCCCAGGACCCTGGGATCATGACCTGAGCCCAAGGCAGACGCTTAACAACTGAGCCACCCAGGCGCCCCAAGAGAAAGAATTTTTTAAGAGAAGTTA
>NW_027960680.1:0-211 GCF_054177405.1 Leptonychotes weddellii
TTTTCCATGTAAGGTAGCAGATTCATGGGCCACAGAGGTTAAGGCACTGACATTTTAGGGGGACCATTATTCTGCCCACCATGCCATTCAAGTGTTCATAGTATTCCTTCCTGGTCTTTTTTATTTCTGTAACATTGGTAGTAATCGCCTCTCCTTCATTCTTGATTTTAGTAATTTGTGTCTTCCCTTTTTTCTTGGTCAGTCTAGCAAA
>NW_027960681.1:0-211 GCF_054177405.1 Leptonychotes weddellii
GGGGACTGGTCAGCATGGTGAGGCTGCTCAAGCACACGGATTTTGCTCAGCTTTTATTTGTATTCTGGATGGTTTATTCGGAGGGTATGGGGAGTCTGGGAGGGCAGATGAAAGTCCTCCAAAGCCACCTCTTCTATTGTTTGCTGGAGGAGAATTGAGAAAATCTTCTACTTCATCAGAAAATTGTTTATTTATTTTTTAAAAAAATTAA
>NW_027960682.1:0-211 GCF_054177405.1 Leptonychotes weddellii
AGCAGGCTTCCTGCTGAGCAGGGAGCCCGATGCGGGGCTCGATCCCAGGACCCTGGGATCATGACCTGAGCCGAAGGCAGACGCTCAACATCTGAGCCACCCAGGCACCCCGAGAAGGTATGTCTTTCAATCATCAAATCCATGGTCAAAAACTTCAGTTACATGCAAACATGAGTTTCAAAATATTGGAAAATTTCCCCTTCTTTCATTT
>NW_027960683.1:0-211 GCF_054177405.1 Leptonychotes weddellii
TTAAATATTATTAAATAGGTATTATTTGGAAATGATTGAAAATATGTGAAAAATATGAAATTTTTAATAACTTTGAACCTTATTTATTTATTATTTATTTATTTTAAAGATTTTATTACTTATTTGAGAGAGAGCACGAGCGGGGGTAAGGGGCAGAGGGAGAGGGAGAACAGACTCCCTCTGAGCAGGGAGCTGGCGGCGGGCTCCATCC
>NW_027960684.1:0-211 GCF_054177405.1 Leptonychotes weddellii
TTTTCATCTTTACAGTCATATTCCATCCCTTAATCGTATTTACCCTTATTTTTATACATATATAAGCTTTTCTTTCTTTAAATTTTGAGAGGCACTTTCTTCTAACAGACCAAAATATGCCCAAAATCTAGAGTGTGGCAGTGATCTATGCACCAGCCTGATCATATTTGATCATATTCTTTTTTTTTATTATCTTTTTATTTTTTTCCTC
>NW_027960685.1:0-211 GCF_054177405.1 Leptonychotes weddellii
TGGACCACCAACCTCATCCCAACTCTCTTTTTCCATCTGTACTCCCAGATATAACCTCCTCTTCCCAACTCAGGTGAAGCCTAACACTTTGTCTCTTCTCTTTCCCAGCTACTGTTGATGAATAGATACCATGTCCTCCCCCTACAGGGGCCCCTCTAGTGTCATCGCCCAGCTTGTGCAAGTCAAAAGCTCTAGCTCTTTGCCTCAGCAC
>NW_027960686.1:0-211 GCF_054177405.1 Leptonychotes weddellii
ATCATTATTGCCACCATTATCCTTAAATATATGTGAATCCATTGATATATATGTGTAAAATGCAGAGTAGAAATGAATGTCTTGCAAAATAAACTTTTTGTTTTACTTTGTTAGCGAATATTTTCTCAGCATGTGCTCTCTTGGGTTTTCTGGAGACAAATTTGTAAATGCAGAGTTTGCAAAGGCCTAATGGTACGTGGTTTAATATCAA
>NW_027960687.1:0-211 GCF_054177405.1 Leptonychotes weddellii
CAGACACTTAATGACTGAGCCACCCAGGCGCCCCTCTTTCTTTTCTTATGGCTGAATATTATGCCATTTTATACATATATACATATCACATTTTCTTTATCCATTCATCGGTGGTTGTTTCCATGTCTTGGCTATCATGAATAATGCTGCAATGAACATAAGGATGCAGATATTTCTCGGAGATAGTGATTTTGTTTCCTTCAGATACATA
>NW_027960688.1:0-211 GCF_054177405.1 Leptonychotes weddellii
AGGGAATTTGAATCCTTTCTATTTCTTAACCAAATTATTCCAGTGGTCTTCCAAGTAGTCATCTGGTCTCTAGTCTGACCAGACAGGTCTTGTCAGTCTACCTTGAACACTGATGCCATAATGATCAATGTCAAAAGCATATCTGAGTCTAACAATGTACACAAAAAGCAATACACAAGGGGCGCCTGGGTGGCTCAGATGGTTAAGCGTC
>NW_027960689.1:0-211 GCF_054177405.1 Leptonychotes weddellii
TTTTTTTTTTTAAAAGATTTTATTTATTTATTTGAGAGAGAGAGAATGAGAGACAGAGAGCACGAGAGGGAAGAGGGCAGAGGGAGAAGCAGACCCCCTGCTGAGCAGGGAGCCCGATGCGGGACTCGATCCCGGGACTCCAGGATCATGACCTGAGCCGAAGGCAGTCGCTTAACCAACTGAGCCACCCAGGCGCCCCAACTTTAGTTTT
>NW_027960690.1:0-1180 GCF_054177405.1 Leptonychotes weddellii
TTTTTTTTAACATATAATGTATTATTTGTTTCAGAGGTACAGGTCTGTGATTCAACAGTCTTGCACAATTCACAGCGCTCACCATAGTATATACCCTCGCCAATGTCTATCACCCAGCCACCCATGCCTCCCACCCCGCACCACTCCAGAAACCCTGTTTGTTCCCTGAGATTAAGAATTCCTCATATCAGTGAGATCATATGATACATGTCTTTCTCTGATTGACTTATTTCACTCAGCATAATACCCTCCAGTTCCATCCACATTGTTGCAAATGGCAAGATTTCATACCTTTTGATGGCTGCATAATGTTCCATTGTGTGTGTGTGTGTGTGTGTGTGTGTGTGTGTGTGTATACCACCTCTTCTTTATCCATTATCTCTTGATGGACATCTTGGCTCTTTCCAAAGTTGAGCTATTGTGGACAATGCTGCTATAAACATTGGGGTGCAACTACCCCTTCGGATCCCTACATTTGTATCTTTGGGATAAATACCCAGTAGTGAAATTGCTGGGTTGTATGGTAGCTCTATTTCAACTTTTTGAGGAACCTCCATATTGTTTTCCAGAGTGGTTGCACCAGCTTGGTATCTCATTGAGGTTTTGATTTGGATTTCCCTGATGCTGAGCGATGTTGAGCACTTCTTCATGTGTCTGTTGGCCATTTGGATGTCTTCTTTGGAAAAATGTCTGTTCATGTCTTCTGCCCATTTCTTGATTGGATCATTTGTTCTTTGGGTGTTGAGTTTGAAGAGTTCTTTATAGATTTTGGATACTAGCCCTTTATCTGATATGTCATTTGCAAATATCTTCTCCCATTCTGTCAGTTGTCTTTTGGTTTTGTTGACTGTTTTCTTTGCTGTGCAAAGCTTTTTATCTTGATGAAGTCCCAATAGTTCATTTTTTCCCTTGCTTCCCTTGCCTTTGGCAATGTTTCTAGGAAGAAGTTGCTGTGGCTGAGGTCGAAGAGGTTGCTGCCTGTGTTATCCTCTAGGATTTTGATGGACTCCTGTCTCACGTTGAGGTCTTTCAACCATTTTGAGTATTTTTGTGTGTGGTGTAAGGAAATGGTCCAGTTTCATTCTTCTGCATGTGGCTGTCCAGTTTTCCCAACACCATTTGTTGAAGAGACTTTTTTCCATTGGACATTGTTTCCTGCTTTGTTGAAGATTAGTTGACC
>NW_027960691.1:0-211 GCF_054177405.1 Leptonychotes weddellii
ATAAAATCTTTAAAAAAAAAAAAAAGGATAAAACCTAAATATCTTCCTATGTGCTCAGGATCTCACCTTCCTCTCCAGCCTTCTCTCAAGAACTGCCGGCTCCTTCCACCTGGCTGCCTTCAATCCACCTGATGCCTCTGGCTGGAATACTGTCCCCTCCCTCCCCCGCCCCCCACACAACTTGCCAACTCTCCCTCAAGCTCCAGATCTT
>NW_027960692.1:0-211 GCF_054177405.1 Leptonychotes weddellii
ATTCAGTGTAATGTTAGGATTTCTAAGGATGCCAGAGCTATAAAGGTGAATACGGTGACTTAAAGGTCTTTTTTTTTTTATTTTATTTTTTATTCTTATGTTAATCCCCATACATTACATCATTAGTTTTAGATGAAGTGTTCCATGATTCATTGTTTGTGCATAACACCCAGTGCTCCATGCAGAATGTGCCCTCCTCAATACCCACCAC
>NW_027960693.1:0-211 GCF_054177405.1 Leptonychotes weddellii
AAGATGGTGGAGTAGGATGTCCCTGGGCTCACCTCTTGCCTAGTGGCCGCCTAGAGAGCACCCACAGCGGCATAAATAACCCAGAAAGCAGCCAAAAACTGGCAGAACAGACTCTCCGCAGCCCGGCATAAACAAGAGGCCACAGAGAAGCAGATCCACCCCGTCCGATCGCACTTGGCAAGATCCCATCAAAGCGGTGCACAAGCCTGGC
>NW_027960694.1:0-211 GCF_054177405.1 Leptonychotes weddellii
TGTGTGTGGTGTAAGGAAATGGTCCAGTTTCATTCTTCTGCATGTGGCTGTCCAATTTTCCCAACACCATTTGTTGAAGAGACTGTCTTTTTTCCATTGGACATTCTTTCCTGCTTTGTCAAAGATGAGTTGACCATAGAGTTGAGGGTCCATTTCTGGGCTCTCTATTCTGTTCCATTGATCTATGTGTCTGTTTTTGTGCCAGTACCAT
>NW_027960695.1:0-211 GCF_054177405.1 Leptonychotes weddellii
AAACATTAGATTGGCAACAGACCTATCCACAGAGACCTGGCAGGCCAGAAAGGACTGGCAGGATATATTCAGAGCACTAAATGAGAAAAATATGCAGCCAAGAATACTCTATCCAGCTAGGCTGTCATTGAAAATTGAAGGAGAGATAAAAAGCTTCCAGGACAAACAAAAACTAAAGGAATTTGCAAACACGAAACCAGCCCTACAAGAA
>NW_027960696.1:0-211 GCF_054177405.1 Leptonychotes weddellii
CTGCGTCGTCGCGGAGCCTGTGCGGTCCTTTAGCCAAGATGCCTGAGGAAACCCAGACCCAAGACCAGCCGATGGAGGAGGAGGAGGTGGAGACGTTCGCCTTCCAGGCGGAGATCGCCCAGTTGATGTCCCTGATCATCAACACCTTCTACTCGAATAAGGAGATCTTTCTCAGGGAGCTGATTTCCAACTCGTCGGATGCTTTGGACAA
>NW_027960697.1:0-211 GCF_054177405.1 Leptonychotes weddellii
TACTTACTGATATCATTTTTCTAATTGTGGTAAAAAATGACATAACATAAAATTTACTATCTTTATCATTTTAAAACATACAGTTCAGTAGTGTTAAATATGTTCACATTGTTGGGCAACAAATTTCCAGAACTTTTTCTTTCTGCAAAACTGAAACTCTGTACCCGTTAAACAGCAACTCCCCATTTCCCCCTCTCCCCAGTCCTGGTAC
>NW_027960698.1:0-211 GCF_054177405.1 Leptonychotes weddellii
GATTTCGTCTCCTCTCAGGAATTCAGCTGGATAGGGATCAAACCATTCTGAACACCTACAAACTCAACAGGAGATCGAAGAAAAGAAGAGCAACAACTCTCTCATCAGAAAAGCGACCACTTTCTGGAAGGTAGGACGTGCGGAGAAGTGAATCCGAGGCAATATTCGGGAGGATAGACGGCGGGGGAGGGGCCTCCGTCGGCCGCTTCTG
>NW_027960699.1:0-211 GCF_054177405.1 Leptonychotes weddellii
CAAAGCTATAGTAATTAAAACAGTATGGTACTTGAACAGACATTTTTCCAAAGAAGACATCCAAATGGCCAACAGACACATGAAAAAGTGCTCAACATTGCTTGGCATCAGGGAGATTCAAATCAAAACCTCAATGAGATATCACCTCGCACCAGTCAGAATGGCTAAAATTAACAAGTCAGGAAATGACAGACGTTGGCGGGGGTGTGGA
>NW_027960700.1:0-211 GCF_054177405.1 Leptonychotes weddellii
GCCACCCAGGCGCCCCTCTTTTATTTTTTTAGAGATTTTATTTATTTATTTGAGAGAGAGAATGAGCGGGGGTGGGGTGGTGGTGGTGAGCAGGTAGCATTTGAACAAAAACCTGATGGAGGTGAGAGGATTAGCCATGGGGACAACTGGGAAAACAAGGTTTGAGGCACGGGGAAGAACCTAATGTGGAAAGCCTGCCGAGCATGAGGAA
>NW_027960701.1:0-1180 GCF_054177405.1 Leptonychotes weddellii
AAAAACCTATTCCAACATCTAACAACTTTGACTATTGTAAAGCCTACCATTAGCCCAAATCCTGCAGAACTTATTGATGCTTACTGCCAAAGTAACTAGATATTTATATAACCAATATTCTTGTAGGCAGACCTCTGAAAACACACGTTTTTACCCCCTCAGATATTTGTTACATCAACATAGTATATTTTAAAAATAGTTTTCATAATATAAGCTGCATAACTTTTTAGAGTAAGAAATGATGATGAAGTACCCTCAAGTAATACATACTTTCAGATACTTGGTTAATCACCAAGCAACAGAGTGGCAAACTTCACAGTGTAACTTGGTAACAATCATGGAAATGGATGACTGGGTTTTAGCATATTACCTGTAAAAGAACATTCTGACAATCAGGACATTAAATGTAACAGTACACAGTTTCAAGTATTCAAGCACTGCTTTCTGGCAGGTAAAAACTGTGTAAAAACCACTGATGTATTTTGACTCTATATAAATATTTAAAGATGTAGCAGCTTAGTTCTCCTGTACATAGCATTTCTTTTCTGAAATGAGAGTGGCTCAGGCAAGCTCGAAAATAGTGTGGGGAATAATTCTTCCCTTTAACTGGCAAGAAAAATTAATGAACTAAAAAAAATAAATTATTGTAGAAATAGGGGCTATGGAGAATGAACTAAGTAAAAGGAATGCATTGAAACAAATTAAGGGAGTTAATTAAATGAAAGAGAGAATGAAATAAAGAGAAAATCATTTCCACCCCCCCCACCCCCCCCATGATCACAGTCTTCTGAAGCAGCAAATGTGAACTAGGACATTGAAAAGCCACTTCATTGGTACACAGCCCAAGGATTATTTTCACTGATTACCTGGGCACCCATGATGTCTGACTGCTTTATGAGAACACGCGCACCACAAGCTTCCTACCATCTAAGAGAAGGTAATTTCTTTCACATTGAGCATGATAAGAAAATACACACACAAGCTCTCTAGAAAACTACAGCTGTCTCAGCCACTTGACACTTTGGAGTACACAGCATGGGCTTGGCAAGGCAGAGCATTAGAGCAGGGTCAAAAGGGCAGCTCCCTTTGGTCCCGCGCCCTGCAGCATCTCCTCAGGGCAGGTGTCCAAACACCTGCCAGGGAGAGCTGTGGCCAGGCTCCCGGGGGGGGGGGGGGGGGG
>NW_027960702.1:0-211 GCF_054177405.1 Leptonychotes weddellii
GACTGAGCCACCCAGGTGCCCCTGTTTTTTGCTTTTTTTTTTTTAAAGACTTTATTTTTAAGTAATCTCTACACCCAATGTGGGGCTCAAACCCACAATCCCGAGATCAAGAGTCGCATCATGTTCCACTGACTGAGCCAGGCAGGCACACCTCCTTTGTGAAATTGACATTTTGGGGTTTTTTAATTTGTTTTTTCTTGAAAGATTTTTT
>NW_027960703.1:0-211 GCF_054177405.1 Leptonychotes weddellii
TTTTCCATGTAGGGTAGCAGATTCATGGGCCACAGAGGTTAAGGCACTGACATTTTAGGGGGACCATTATTCTGCCCACCATGCCATTCAAGTGTTCATAGTATTCCTTCCTGGTCTTTTTTATTTCTGTAACATTGGTAGTAATCGCCTCTCCTTCATTCTTGATTTTAGTAATTTGTGTCTTCCCTTTTTTCTTGGTCAGTCTAGCAAA
>NW_027960704.1:0-211 GCF_054177405.1 Leptonychotes weddellii
CTCCCTCTCCCCCTCCCCCTGCTTGTGTTCCCTCTCTCGCTGTGTCTCTCTCTGTCAAATAAATAAATAAAATCTTTAAAAAAAAAATTAAAAAAAAATAAAAAAAATAATACATGGCCAGTTTACTTTCTGAAATATTGGCTAATTTGCAATCATACCAGAAATGTTTAAGAATGCCCATCTCTTAGTACCCTTGTTAACACTGAGGTTT
>NW_027960705.1:0-211 GCF_054177405.1 Leptonychotes weddellii
TTCTGGCATCTAAGCTGGGAGCTGGACCAGCAGCTGGGTGAGCGTGCCCCACGGAAGCTCCCGGGGATGGGAGATGATAGAACCTGCTCAGGGTGACCCCAATAACAGGGTTGCAAAACGCATCCCACGGAAGGGAAGGTTTTTGCAAAGTGAATCCTGAGAGTCAGGTTTTGTGAAAGGGGCGGTCAGAGGGGGACGGGGAGCAGTGCCG
>NW_027960706.1:0-211 GCF_054177405.1 Leptonychotes weddellii
ACAGCACAGCATAGCACAGCACAGCACAGCATAGCACAGCATAGCATAGCACAGCATAGAAGAGCATAGGATAGAATAGCACTACATAGCACAGAACAACAAAGCACAGCACAGCGCAGCATAGAATAGCATAAGTTAACACAGCACAGCATAGCACAGCGCACCACAGCATAGAATAGCATAGCAGAGCATAGCATAGTATAACATAGCA
>NW_027960707.1:0-211 GCF_054177405.1 Leptonychotes weddellii
GGTTGTGAGTTCAAGCCCCACCTTGGGTGTAGAGATTACTTAAAAAAAAAATCTTCAGAAAAATGTTTTATAAATGTGCAATCTTAGGCCCCACTCTGATTTATTAAATCCTAAGGTGATTCATATGCATATTCAAATTTGAGAAATACTGCTTAGGCATTAATTCTCAAACTTTGATGTATATCAGAATCCCTTGGAGGGGCGCCTGGGT
>NW_027960708.1:0-211 GCF_054177405.1 Leptonychotes weddellii
GCCACCCAGGCGCCCCTCTTTTATTTTTTTAGAGATTTTATTTATTTATTTGAGAGAGAGAATGAGCGGGGGTGGGGTGGTGGTGGTGAGCAGGTAGCATTTGAACAAAAACCTGATGGAGGTGAGAGGATTAGCCATGGGGACAACTGGGAAAACAAGGTTTGAGGCACGGGGAAGAACCTAATGTGGAAAGCCTGCCAAGCATGAGGAA
>NW_027960709.1:0-211 GCF_054177405.1 Leptonychotes weddellii
TTAACCCCACAGAACATGCCCAAAAGCTAGAGACCCACAAAACATGCTTTATTTTTGCTGCTTTCAGGTTATTATTCTAAATAACAAGGATAATATTAATGGTCACAAATTTGATTTGGCTGATCTGATGGGCTGGGCCCATCTCCTCTCACTGTCCTCTGTTTCACCTTGCCTGTTATATTGAAGGGAAAAATTTCCTCCGAGGAAGATC
>NW_027960710.1:0-211 GCF_054177405.1 Leptonychotes weddellii
GGGGACTGGTCGGCATGGTGAGGCTGCTCAAGCACACGGATTTTGCTCAGCTTTTATTTGTATTCTGGATGGTTTATTCGGAGGGTATGGGGAGTCTGGGAGGGCAGATGAAAGTCCTCCAAAGCCACCTCTTCTATTGTTTGCTGGAGGAGAATTGAGAAAATCTTCTACTTCATCAGAAAATTGTTTATTTATTTTTTAAAAAAATTAA
>NW_027960711.1:0-211 GCF_054177405.1 Leptonychotes weddellii
TGAACCACAATGCATTATCATAACTGAAAAAATGAACAGCAATTCCTTTAATAACATCAAATATCCAGTCAGTGTCCAAAGGGTGGGACTTTTGGCTCTGGGCAACTTTTCCACTCCCAACCACCAACCGAGACTGGTGTACTTTCTGCTTCCCTCCCACTTGCATCTCTGCTCCATCCACACTCACCAGGAGGGTAGTGGGGAGAGAGCA
>NW_027960712.1:0-1180 GCF_054177405.1 Leptonychotes weddellii
CGGGTTGAGCCACGAGAAACCATACACGTGGAGCAAGAGCGCCAGTCATTCAAGTTTTTCTTAAGCCTTAAGATGCTTTTGGTCAACAATGCTTTGAAACTGAAACTCAATCAGAAGAGAAAATTTAGAAGGAACACAAATACATGGAGGTTAAAGAGCTTCCTACTAAAGAATGAATGGGTCAACCAGGAAATTAAAGAAGAATTCAAAAAATTCATGTAAACAAATGAAAATGAAAACACAGCATTTCAAAACCTTTGGGATGCAGCAAAGGTGGTCCTAAGAAGGAAGTATATAGCAATACAAGCCTTTCTCAAGAAACAAGAAAAGTCTCAGATACACAACCTAACCTTACACTGAAAAAAGCTATAGCAAGAATAGCAAATAAAGTGTAAATCAAGCAGGAGAAGAGAAATAATAATGATAAGAACAGAAATCAACGAAATAGAAACCAGAACAGTAGAACAGATCAACGAAACTAGGAGTTCGTTCTTTGAAAGAATAAGATTGATAAACCCCTGGCCAGACTTATCAAAAAGAAAAGAGAAAGGACCCAAATTAATAAAATCATGAATGAAAGAGGAGAGATCACAACCAACAAAGAAATACAAACAATTATAAGAACATATTATGAGCAATGATATGCCGACAAATTAAGCAATCTGGAAGAAATGGATGCATTCCTAGAAATATATAAACTACTAAAACTGAACCAGAAAGAAATAAAAAACCTGAACAGACCCATAAACAGCAAGAAAATTGAAGCAGTAATTAAAAATCTCCCAACAAACAAGAGTCCAGGACCAGATGGCCTCCCAGCAGAATTCTACCAAACATTTAAAGAAGAATTAATGCCTATTCTTCTGAAGCTATTTCAAAAAATAGAAAGGGAAAGAAAATTCCAAAACTCTTTTTAGGAGGCCAGGATTACCTTGATACCCAAACCAGATAAAAACCCCACCAAAAAGGAGAATTACAGACCAGTATCCCTGATGAACATGGATGCCAAAATTCTCACCAAGATACTAGCCAATAGGATCCAACAGTACCTTAAAAGGATTATTCACCACATGCAGAAAAATGAAACTGGACCGTTTCCTTACACCACACACAAAAAAATAGACTCAAAATGGATGAAGGACCTCAATATGAGACAGGAATCCATCAAAATCCTAAAGGA
>NW_027960713.1:0-211 GCF_054177405.1 Leptonychotes weddellii
GGGCGGGGGCGGGGGCGGGCCCTCTCCAGAGCACACCCTCTGCCGCCTCTGCTGCGAGTACGACCAGCTCCCCACCGCGCTGGAGCACACCAGCGTGGGCTTCCCAGGCGCGCACGCGCCCTCCGCGGGCGGAGCCGAGCAGCGCAGCGCCGTGTACAGCAGCAGCGTGAGCACCAACAGGCTGGACACCGCGCAGATGGCGATGATCAGG
>NW_027960714.1:0-211 GCF_054177405.1 Leptonychotes weddellii
GAGTTGTTCCTTTGGCCACATACATGCGAATCTATAAAAAAGGTGATATTGTGGACATCAAGGGAATGGGCACTGTTCAAAAAGGAATGCCCCACAAATGTTACCATGGCAAAACTGGAAGAGTCTACAATGTTACTCAGCATGCTGTTGGCATTGTTGTAAACAAACAAGTTAAGGGCAAGATTCTTGCCAAGAGAATTAATGTACGCAT
>NW_027960715.1:0-211 GCF_054177405.1 Leptonychotes weddellii
TTTTCCATGTAGGGTAGCAGATTCATGGGCCACAGAGGTTAAGGCACTGACATTTTAGGGGGACCATTATTCTGCCCACCATGCCATTCAAGTGTTCATAGTATTCCTTCCTGGTCTTTTTTATTTCTGTAACATTGGTAGTAATCGCCTCTCCTTCATTCTTGATTTTAGTAATTTGTGTCTTCCCTTTTTTCTTGGTTAGTCTAGCAAA
>NW_027960716.1:0-211 GCF_054177405.1 Leptonychotes weddellii
ACAGCACAGCATAGCACAGCACAGCACAGCATAGCACAGCATAGCATAGCACAGCATAGAAGAGCATAGGATAGAATAGCACTACATAGCACAGAACAACAAAGCACAGCACAGCGCAGCATAGAATAGCATAAGTTAACACAGCACAGCATAGCACAGCGCACCACAGCATAGAATAGCATAGCAGAGCATAGCATAGCATAACATAGCA
>NW_027960717.1:0-211 GCF_054177405.1 Leptonychotes weddellii
GAGTTTCTCCCCCTTTCCTCCTACCCCTTTGGTTTCAGTATCTACACACATAGATTCTTTGTTATAGGGTCCATTATAATCCATTACTGACACGATTTTGATGCCCAAATTATTGTGCATTTGACCATGGGATCCTCTTCAAGCTGGCTCCTGTGTCCTTTTGACATGTCCTCATTGGTCTTTGAGCATGCCCTTCCTTTCAAGAACAATA
>NW_027960718.1:0-211 GCF_054177405.1 Leptonychotes weddellii
GTGTTTGCCAAGGAGCAGCCAGCACGCAGGGAGGTGCAGGCCAAGGCGGGGGCCAGCGCCACCCTGAGCTGTGAGGTGGCCCAGGCCCAGACAGAGGTGACGTGGCACAAGGATGGGAAGAAGCTGAGTGCGAGCTCCAAAGTGCACGTGGAGGCCAAGGGCTGCAGCAGGCGGCTGGTGGTGCAGCAGGTGGGCAAGGCGGACGCTGGGG
>NW_027960719.1:0-211 GCF_054177405.1 Leptonychotes weddellii
CTGCGTCGTCGCGGAGCCTGTGCGGTCCTTTAGCCAAGATGCCTGAGGAAACCCAGACCCAAGACCAGCCGATGGAGGAGGAGGAGGTGGAGACGTTCGCCTTCCAGGCGGAGATCGCCCAGTTGATGTCCCTGATCATCAACACCTTCTACTCGAATAAGGAGATCTTTCTCAGGGAGCTGATTTCCAACTCGTCGGACGTAAGTGGCGC
>NW_027960720.1:0-211 GCF_054177405.1 Leptonychotes weddellii
CAAAGCTATAGTAATTAAAACAGTATGGTACTTGAACAGACATTTTTCCAAAGAAGACATCCAAATGGCCAACAGACACATGAAAAAGTGCTCAACATTGCTTGGCATCAGGGAGATTCAAATCAAAACCTCAATGAGATATCACCTCGCACCAGTCAGAATGGCTAAAATTAACAAGTCAGGAAATGACAGACGTTGGTGGGGGTGTGGA
>NW_027960721.1:0-211 GCF_054177405.1 Leptonychotes weddellii
AAATTTCTAATATATGAGTCAGAGGAACTGTTGGCCATCCTGGTTAATCTTAGTCATTTCTACAGGAAGTATCTATAAGAGGTTGATTTATAGAATGGCTTATGCACAGGGCGGCAGTTATTTGATAATGTATGATTTGAGCTAGTATAAATAAGAAATTCATTAAATTTGTTGCTAGTTGTGTGTTCTTTTTTTTTTTAAGATTTTATTT
>NW_027960722.1:0-211 GCF_054177405.1 Leptonychotes weddellii
TCTTGGCTTTATTGGTCCTCCATGTTTATTGAAAAGGGGTAATATGTTCTTTTTTTTTTTTTTAGTTTTTTTTTTTTTATTCTTATGTTAATCCCCATACATTATATCATTAGTTCTAGATGAAGTGTTCCATGATTCATTGTTTGTGCATAACACCCAGTGCTCCATGCAGAACGTGCCCTCCTCAATACCCACCACCAGGCCACCCCCG
>NW_027960723.1:0-1180 GCF_054177405.1 Leptonychotes weddellii
AGAAATTGAAGAAGACACAAAAAGATGGAAAAACATTCCATGCTCATGGATCATAAGAATAAACATCATTAAAATGTCTATGCTGCCCAGAGCAATCTCTACCTTCAACACCATCCCAATCAAAATTCCAATGACATTTTTCAAAGTGCTGGAACAAACAATCCTAAAATTTGTATGGAATCAGAAAAGACCCCAAATCGCCAAGGAAATGTTGAAAAACAAAGCTGGGGGCATCACGTTGCCTGGTTTCAAGCTATATTACAAAGCTGTGATCACCAAGACAGCATGGTAATGGCACAAAAACAGACACATAGACCAATGGAACAAAATAGAGAGCCCAGATATGGACTCTCAACTCTATGGTCAAATAATCTTTGACAAAGAAGCAACAAATATGCAATGGAAAAGACAGTCTCTTCAATAAATGGTGCTGGGAAAATTGGACAGCTATATACAGAAGAATGAAACTCGACCATTCTCTAAAACCACACACAAAGATAAACTCAAAATGGATGAAAGACCTCAATGTGAGACAGGAATCCATCAAAATCCTAGAGGGGAATATAGGCAGTAACATCTTCAACATCAGCCACAGCAACTTCTTTCAAGATATATCTCCAAAGGGTAGTGAAGCAAAAGCAAAATGAACTTTTGGGACTTCAACAAGATAGAAAGCTTCTGCACAGCAAAAGAAACAGTCAATAAAACAAAGAGGCAACCCACAAAATGGGAGAAGATATTTGCAAATGACACCACAAAGCACTGATTTCCAAGATCTATAAAGAACTCAAACTCAACACCCCAAAAACAAATAATCAAGTCAAAAAATGAGCAGAAGATATGAACACACACTTCCCCAAAGAAGACATACAAATGGCTAACAGACACATGAAAAAAATGTTCATCATTAGCCATCAGGGAAATTCAAATCAAAACCACATTGAGATATCACCTTATATCAGTTAGAATGGCAAAAAGTAACAAGGCAAGAAACAACGAATGTTGGAGAGGTTGTGGAGAAAGTGGAGCCCTCTTACACTGTTGGGAATGCGAGTTGGTACAGCCACTTTGGAAAACAGTGTGGAGGCTCCTCAAAAAGTTAAAAATAGAGCTACCCTATGACCCAGCAATTGCACTACTGAGTATTTACCCCAAAGACACAGATGTAGTGAAAAGAAGG
>NW_027960724.1:0-211 GCF_054177405.1 Leptonychotes weddellii
TGTGGTTCCCTTTCTGAGGTTCCGCTTCCATGGATGGACACTACCCTCTTCTTCCCCCAAGAAGCTTCCTGTCGGAGTTTTCTTCTGGGACAGACAGGCAGGTCCAGAAGCCAGATGGTCTGAGGACAGGCCCCCGGGATCGTGGAGATGGCTCTTGCCACTGCTGTCCGTGCTGTTGGCTGGTGAGCGGGCCGAGGGCCGGGGGGGGGGG
>NW_027960725.1:0-211 GCF_054177405.1 Leptonychotes weddellii
GAATCCGTTGCTAAATCAAAGGTCTTAAAGACTTACTCTTATGCTTTCTTCTAAGATCTTTATAGTTTTTGTCCTTACATTTAGGTTTTTAAAAAAAATGTTTTAA
Organism: Leptonychotes weddellii; assembly: GCF_054177405.1. NCBI lineage: Eukaryota > Metazoa > Chordata > Mammalia > Carnivora > Phocidae > Leptonychotes > Leptonychotes weddellii. Next base: position 107 of record NW_027960725.1, read on the forward strand.
TTTTTTTTTACATGGTATAAGGTAAGGATGTATTTCTTTTGTGCATACATATCCAGTTGCCCCAGCATCATTTTTAAAAAGATTATCTTTTCCAGGCATGAAAAT
>NW_027960726.1:0-211 GCF_054177405.1 Leptonychotes weddellii
CCTCTCATGCTATCTGTCTCTCATTCTCTCTCTCTCAAATAAATAAATAAAATCTTTAAAAAAAAAAAAAAGATAAGAATGAGTTCCCCATTTTGAGAAGATTTTCATTTATAGTAGTTGAAAATTAGGAGACAAAACTGTTGTGGTACTAAAAGAAGAACCATGGGTAACTGGGAAGCCTAGTTGCTCAAAGTGCCTCATTTCCTGAGGT
>NW_027960727.1:0-211 GCF_054177405.1 Leptonychotes weddellii
AGCACAGAACAGGAAATATTTGGTGCTCGGCAAACATGGCACCTGCAGAATTGTTAGAAGTGCCTTTGTGAGAAGACATCCAAATGGCCAACAGACACATGAAAAAGTGCTCAATATCGCTCGGCATCAGGGAAATCCAAATCAAAACCTCAATGAGATACCACCTCACACCAGTCAGAATGGCTAAAATTAACAAGTCAGGAAACGACAG
>NW_027960728.1:0-211 GCF_054177405.1 Leptonychotes weddellii
GGTTGTGAGTTCAAGCCCCACCTTGGGTGTAGAGATTACTTAAAAAAAAAATCTTCAGAAAAATGTTTTATAAATGTGCAATCTTAGGCCCCACTCTGATTTATTAAATCCTAAGGTGATTCATATGCATATTCAAATTTGAGAAATACTGCTTAGGCATTAATTCTCAAACTTTGATGTATATCAGAATCCCTTGGAGAGCTGATAAGGA
>NW_027960729.1:0-211 GCF_054177405.1 Leptonychotes weddellii
GAGTATTTTATAGTTAGTTTTCTGAGTACAGATTCTTTGCTTCTTTGGTTAGATGTATTCCTAGGTGTCTTATGGTTTTGGGTGCAATTGTAAATGAGATCAACTCCTTAATTTCTCTTTCATCTGTCTTATTGTTGGTGTATAGAAATGCAACTGATTTCTGTGCATTGATTTTATATCCTGCCACTTTACTGAATTCATGTATGAGTTC
>NW_027960730.1:0-211 GCF_054177405.1 Leptonychotes weddellii
GAGGGAGAAGCGGGCTCCCCGCTGAGCCGGGAGCCCGATGTGGGACTCGATCCCAGGACCCTGGGATCATGACCTGAGCCGAAGGCAGACGCTTAACCATCTGAGCCACCTAGGCGCCCTACATTCCACTACTTTAAAACAATTGGCAACAAGCCCTCAGCATTCCTAGGGAAGTATTCTTGAGGTTCTTAAGAGTAAAGGAATTTCTGAC
>NW_027960731.1:0-211 GCF_054177405.1 Leptonychotes weddellii
TTAACCCCACAGAACATGCCCAAAAGCTAGAGACCCACAAAACATGCTTTATTTTTGCTGCTTTCAGGTTATTATTCTAAATAACAAGGATAATATTAATGGTCACAAATTTGATTTGGCTGATCTGATGGGCTGGGCCCATCTCCTCTCACTGTCCTCTGTTTCACCTTGCCTGTTATATTGAAGGGAAAAATTTCCTTCGAGGAAGATC
>NW_027960732.1:0-211 GCF_054177405.1 Leptonychotes weddellii
GCCACCCAGGCACCCCTCTTTTATTTTTTTAGAGATTTTATTTATTTATTTGAGAGAGAGAATGAGCGGGGGTGGGGTGGTGGTGGTGAGCAGGTAGCATTTGAACAAAAACCTGATGGAGGTGAGAGGATTAGCCATGGGGACAACTGGGAAAACAAGGTTTGAGGCACGGGGAAGAACCTAATGTGGAAAGCCTGCCAAGCATGAGGAA
>NW_027960733.1:0-12417 GCF_054177405.1 Leptonychotes weddellii
TCCTAGAAACATCACCAAAGGCAAGGGAAGCAAGGGCAAAAATGAACTTTTGGGACTTCGTCAAGATAAAAATCTTTTGCACAGCAAAAGAAACAGTCAACAAAACCAAAAGACAACCGACAGAATGGAAGAAGATATTTACAAATGACATCAGATACCAACTAGCTCCATCTATCATTGTACAAATAAAGACATTATAGTCCAAGAAGCCTATAGAAATTGTCAGAGTCAGGATGGGAATCTGGGACTCCTGACTCACTACTGGGTCAGCTCCAGTCCTACTGCCCTGTCTTGTTAATGTTAAAACAAAGCAAAGTCCCATGTGGTTTTCAAGACATTTGCTGAAATGTCATGAAGAGATTGTTTTGTCATCTCTCTTTTACAGACTCAAGTACTGGAGTCATAGTGCCTTGATTTAAAGCCTAGCTCTGTCATTTGAAATGTGACATTAGCAGGTTACTTAGTTTTCCTGTGCTTTAGTGTCCTCATTTATAAAATGGGAAAAATGCAATGCTTTCTTAAGGGGTGTTAAGACTAAATGCGATAATACATGTAATTAGTTTGCAGTTGCATTAGGCACACAATCACCATATCATAAATAGCAGCTATTATTATTTATGTTCTATTTCTGATGCATAGCAGGCAAGGTGGTTCCACTATAAGGTCAGAGGCTTGGGAACTAGGAAGGTGATTATTTGTCCCTTGATACTCACAGGTCTACTCGGGTACACTTCCTTAGGGACTTGGATCAGATTGCTATCATAGAGCCAGAGTATGTCTCATCCTCACAATTTTCCAATAGGTTAATTCATTACAATCGGCCAGACCCTGAGCTGGGCTCTAAGACTCCAGAGATGAAAAGGATGGAGTGCTTCTTCACAGTTCAGCCAATCAAAGGCCCCTCAACAAATGAAGACAGTACAGTGGAATAAGTCAAACCGTGTTGAGGAAGAGGTGAGACCTAATATGTTTGCCAACAAGGCTCCTCAGAGAGCCCCAAAGGCCACCAGCAAACCTCTTTGCTTTAGAACTTGATGAATGTCCGAGCTGAAAATCCAGCCTGGGACCCTAGGAATAAGACTGATGGACAGGGAGAGGATTACTTGTCTTTGAGCAAAGCTCTTTTCTGGGCCTTTGATCCCTCACCCATGAAATGGGTAGATTTGTTAGGATCACTAAGTATTAAAGAAGAAGTATGTTTAATGCTCACTCAACAGCACATGTACAATACAGAGAAGATTAGCGTGGCCCCTGTGCAAGGATGACACACAAATTTGAGAAGCATTCCATATTTTCAACTGAAAAATAAAATTCATAAAGAAAAAGAGAGGAGGGCACCTGGGTGGGTCAGTTGGTTGAGCGACTGCCTTCGGCTCAGGTCATGATCCTGGAGTCCCGGGATCGAGTCCCGCATCGGGCTCCCTGCTCGGCGGGGAGTCTGCTTCTCCCTCTGACCCTCCTCCCTCTCATGCTCTCTGTCTCTCATTCTCTCTGTCTCAAATAAATAAATAAAATCTTTAAAAAAGAAAAAGAAAAAGAGAGGAAGTAAGTTTGGCACATAGCAAGTACATACAAAATAATAATAATAATATACCTTAAAGAGCAAAAAAAAAAGATGGATCCATTAAAATGTTCTCTGAATTAGATCTAGGTTAACTTGTTCCAAAACTCTTTAAAAAAATCCCATAAGAAAACTGAACCTGTAGCACTGCTACATCAAAGAGCTAAATAGACAGCTTTAACTCCAGAGAAGTGCCTGCTTCCCACCCCAACCAGAGCTACAGAGCTGCAGTGAGTGTTAGAATCAAGGGCCTGTGGTCTCAAAAGCTGAGTCCAAGACAGTCAGCAGCTCTGGCTATAGCCACAAGGAAGAAAATAGAAATCAGTCCTTGACCTACCAGGAAAGCACTTTGCTATTCACCCAAAAGAATACATGAACTTTCAGGGATCCTGAAGGGGGAGGAAGGAAAGTTAAAGGATTGGAGTCATAGTAATTCTTCTGTGTGTGAGCTCTGATTCAAAAATGCCTTTTCCTTACTGTTGCGTTATCATCCTTCTCCTGGCAGGTGTGGCTTAGGGAAGCAAGCCTGTGTGTGTGTGTGTGTGTGTGTGTCTGTGTACTTCCCCTGGGAAATGACAAATGGGCTAAAATTGTAGTAACATCAAAGATTAAAAGATACACTTGGCTGTAGGAAGTAGGGATGGGATGGAAATGAAATGGAGAAAGACTTTACAAGAGAATCACTTTGACTTACAAACACCATCAGAACAGGGACAGGGTTGATCTAATCTTTCATTATATCTTCAGCATCTAGCACAACGGCATGCAGCAGGCATTCAGTGAGTATCAATTGAAAGGACAGATTAATGAAAAGGAGAAGAAAAACATTCCAGACACAGGTACACAGGATGTAGGACATCACTCTTGGTCTGTCCAGAGTCTACCTAATAGAAGTGAGAATCAATTACCTAAGAGAGGGTGGAGTTATCTGCTTTTTTATAGCAAGCCTGGGCCCAAACCTTTGCAAAGGTGAAGCTGCTGATTGGAGGATATGATAGAGTCTTTTACCTCCCAACTCACCTGTGACTTACTGCCCAATCACAGGTTGGCTTCCTCCTCAGGGAAAGGAACAGTCTTGGTGGATAGACCACAAAAGATGAGGGAGAAAAGGAGGGGCTGCTCCTCCCAAGTGTTGCAGGTGCAAGAGAACAGTGACCTTTCTCTTAAGGATTACCACACAAATGTGAAGCCCGATGGCTGGTAGCATGTTTCCAAGAAAAAGAGCCACTTTATTTTTTTTGGTTGGGAACAAGCAAGGACATAGTGAATCAAGGGAAATATTGGGTTTCAGTATGAATCAAAGCAAAAACATGGAGGGATGAAGATAAAGATCTCTTACTATTTTCTCAAGTTGGGCAAAGGTACAGGAGGGATGAAGATAAAATAGTTCTGCATGATGGAGCCCAGGATATTGTGAATAAGCACTGCTGATGTGAGGTAGGCAGAGACCAGACTATGTCATACTGAGAGTTCTGGAGTTTATTCTGAAGATCAAAGATTCCAAGGGAAGTTTATAATCTGGAGAGTGGCAGGATCCTATTGACACTGGAAAGCAAATTCTCATTCAGATTCTTAATGTATGGAAGATTCTGAAAATGGCCACAAACTCTTCCAGTTCTTGCATGCACACCTTTTTCATCCAGGGGCAGAGTATATTCTCCCCACCCCACCCGTCTTGAATTTGAATTTAGCCTTTTGCTTTCTTTGACCATTAGCACATCGGTAAGCATGATATAAACAAGGTTGAAAGTGCTTGCACATTAGGGCTTTTTCTCTCTCTGAGATTACCATGGACCTGAGCCCAAACTAGTCTGCTGAAGTAGGAGAGGTCAAGGGGAGGAGACTGAGGCACAGTGTGAACAGTCTACAACAGTCAGACATTGGGAGTGTGACCATGCTAGATCATCCAGCTACTGGCCAATGCACCAGCTGACCACAGGTCCATGGGCAAGCTCCGCAGAGATCGGAAGTGACTCAGATCAGAAAAACCACCAGCCAACTAACAAAATAGGTGAGTGATTTAAAAAAAAGACCATTGCTGTAAGCCACTAAGCAACAGTAACTAACTAGTTAACTAGTATGGAATGTGACCTGAATCTGTACTCATACTAATGTAGTATTGAATAGTAATAGACAAATAAGAAACTACAAAAATATTCCAGAATGCAATCTCAATATATATAAAAAATGTAATATATCCTGGGTCATAGGGTAGCTCTATTTTTAACTTCTTGAGGAACCAAAGGGGCACCTGCACCCCAAGGTTTATAGCAGCAATGTACACAATAGCCAAACTATGGAAAGAGCCCAGATGTCCATCTACAGAGGAATGGATAAAGAAGATGTGATGTGTGTGTGTGTACAATGGAATATTACTCAGCCATCAGAAAGGATGACATCTTACCATTTACACCAATGTGTATAGAACTGGAAGGTATTATGCTGAGCAAAATAAGCCAATCAGATAAAGACAATTATCATATGGTTTTGCTCATATGTGTAATATAAGAAATTGTGCAGAGGATCATAGGGGAAGGGAGGGAAAACTGAATGGGAAGAAATCAGAGAGGGAGACAAACCATGAGAAACTCTTAACTCTAGGAAAAAAACTGAGGGTTGCTGGAGGGGAGGTGGGTGAGGGGACAGGGTAACTGGGTGATGGGCATTAAGGAGGCCATGTGATGTGATGAGTGCTGGGTGTTTTGTGCAGATGATGAATTACTGAACTCTACATCTGAAACTAATGATATAGTATATGTTGGCTAATTGAATTTAAATTAAAAAAATGTAATATGTGACAACGACGGGTATTTCAAGACAATGGAAAAAATGATAAATTATTTAGTAGTTCTAATGGTAGGTTATCTCTCTAAAGAAAAGTAAGTTTGGATATCTATCTATCTCATGCTAAATGTAAGAAAAAAAGTAAGTGAATAAACTATTTAAATGTAAGAGACAGAAAATCAAAGGACCATATACACACAACAACCTAGGGGTTGGGGAGACCCCAATAAACACAGAAAACCCAGAAACATTAAAAATAATATAGTTGTAACTGACTGTAAAAATAGAGGGGAAAATACTATAAAGTCAATAAAATGGGAAGAATGGGGGAAGGAGACAGCAATACAGTTTACAGATAAAGGACCAGTATCTGTAACATACAAAGTTATCACGTATACCCAAAAAACAAAATAGTAAAGTCTACATATGTGTAAATTGCAGAAGAGAAAATTCAAATGGACAACTAACATAAAAAGATGCTCAAGTTCACTGGTGGACAGAGAACAACAAAGTGTTACTTATATATCCATTTCCTGCCAAGGGTTAAAAACTACAGTAACACTGATTACTGGCAACAATGGAAGAAATGTACTCACATACATCACTTGTAGACATATTACTTATTACAGCCATTTTGGAAAGAAACCTGGAAACATCTATTCAAAATAAAAATGCACCTTTGACCCAGGAATCTCTTTCAACCCAGAAATCTCACTCTCAGGAACCTATCCTAGAGAAATAAAAGGAACTGATGGGTACCTGGGTGGCTCAGTTGGTTAAGTGTCTGCCTTTGGCTGAGGTCATGATCCTAGGGTCCTGGGAGGGAGCCCAGTGTCAGGCTCCCTGCTCAGCGGGGAGTCTGCTTCTCGCTCTCCCTCTGCCCCTCCCCCCCACTCATGTTCACTCTCTCTGTCTCTGTCTCTCTCAAATAAATAAATAAAAATTTTTTAAAAAAGAAATAAAAGGAACTGAATGTAAGAGTGTTTATTCCAGCATTGTTTCACAGGGGCAAAAAAAAAAAAAAAATCAGAAAAAAAGGCATATCCATCAGGAGAATAAGATTAAATAAATTTTAATGCATCTACATTTTTCATGGAATACTGAGCAGTCATTAAAATGAATTTGAGCAATAACAATTAACTTGATGGGATTTCTATTAACTACTGACAAACAGAAAAATAAGGTGTAGAAAAATGTATGGGAGATATAATGCGGTTTTTTCTAAAGCAAACAAAGAACTCCCAAATCTCTTTATTTATATATTTATAAGTGAATAGATATCTATATTTTTGTAAGCGGTTATAGAAGCATGGAGAAACTATGCATAAAAAGATGCATTTTGTTAGCGTGGGTTGAGGGAGAATGAATGAGGCAAATGTGTGGCAAGAAAAACAGTGGAAGTTGAAAATAAAAATAGGAGAATGGGACAAAAGACACAGTAAAACAACACATATGGTATAATCCTATTTATGTAAAATGTCAATTTAGAACAAAAATATTACAAATTACATATGTAATTTATATATAATATTATTATGGACTATGACATATAATATATATTGAATAGAATACATATATATGTTCTATTCATTACATAGATTCCGACTTAAGCCAGAATGGAGATGATGAAGGAGTATGAAGTAATTGACTTTGACTATACCCTGAAAGAGAGACACAAGGATTTGCTGAAGGATTTAGTGTGGCATTTCTCCTTGGGAAGAAAGAAAGGACACATGGACAGCTACAAGATTTTTGGGAGCTAAGTCAATGGAATGATGAGATTTCCATAAACTAAGATGGGGCAGAGCAGAGGTATAGTTGGTTTTGAAGAAAACATTAGGAGTTCTGTGTGAGACATGCTAAATTTTATGATACAGGCAAAGAGTGATGATGAGAACACAATAGGATATGCAAGTCTGATATTCAGGCAAAGATCCAGTCTGGAGGTATAAATTTGGGAGTCAGCAACCTAGAGACTTTGAATGGCTTGGGACTGAATGATATCTCCAAGAGAACAATGGGTTGGAGAAGAGGTCCAAGGACTAAACCCTGGATGAAAATAGCCATGATATATGTTATATATTCATGATATATATATGATAGATTTTAAAAATAGCAAGTTTCAAAGTAATGTGTATAGTATGATTCTGTTTGGTTTAAAATAAGTCTAACTAAACATTTATGTTATTTTATATACATATTCAGAACAGTGGGAAAAATGGAAGGATACACATGAGCTTATTAACACCAGCTGCCTCAGGAGCATGGAAATGCAGGTATCACTGTGGAGGGGATCATTAGTCAGGCCGTAATACATCTTTGTTTTTGTCTTTAATTTTTACTTATTATAACAGATAATTATAATTTATAAAACCTCTAAGGAAAAAAAGTTTTCTTCCCACCAAAATAGTAATTTTTGATTTCTCTCTAGGTGGGAAGAATAATAACCCAAGTTCTCTGCAAAGCCTTGTGCAAACATTCAAGCCAAACTGGAAGAGCAGAAAGGCTTCTTTCTGCTCTGCAATTACATGACATATCAGCCGGAGATTCCAAGGAAGGAAGCTGGCATTGAAAGTTTGCCTTGAGCAAGAACACAGCTTTAGGAAAAGGTTCAGCTAATCTTCTTTGGCTGTGGTTAACTGAGCTGGAGAAGAGCAGAATCGTTCTGAGAGCTCTGAGATGGAAATGGGAAAAGCATATTCATATAAACAGGAAGGTTCAAAGGGAAAACATAAGAAGGGAACAGCAACAAGAGAAGGGCCCCATGTGCTGGATTTGAACTGGAGGAAGGATCTACATTTCTACTGGCTTCAGGAGCAATTATTGAGCTGGAAACAGATGTTAACTGTACAATATATTGAATGAGAGCATTGACTCTGGACCCACACTAACTTTATTCCAACTCCAGCTCTGTCAATTAATTTTCTCACCTAGGGCAAGGTATCCATACCTCTCCATATCTTCATAATAGGTCAGAGAAGACAGAGACACCCACAGTCTTTCCTGGAAAACAAATTATTCAGTCGTAGTAAGCATTAAATAAATATCTGTAGAACTGAATGGACTGAATTGAATACCAATGTAGAACAGGGTCTCATTGGGAATCCCTGAATGACCATTAAAAAATAAAGGTAAAGGCCTGTTTTTTTCAGAAAATATAACAAAAATAATAGATATCAATCCTTATACTTACTATGTTCCTATTCATTATTCTAAGCATTTTGCATTTACTAACCTATTTAATTCTCATTACAACCCTATTTAATAGAAAAAATAAAAGAGCAAGTAATACCATACTTTTTTACTTATGGTAAAAAAGTATTATGGAAATGAACCTTGGAATGTGCCTAAAATATACAATAAAGGCAGACTACTAAAGATTCATGTTCCCTTTCTATGGTATAGAGTTCTTGTCGGGAAGTCATTGCCAAACCAGGGATAATACTTTTCACCCCCCTTGCATTCACTCTATGTGAGGCCCTGTTACTCACTTATGGCCAATAGAAGCAGAAGTGATATGTGTCAATTCCAGGCCAAGAAATTCAAATATATGGCAAACATTCACTATTTCCTCTCTTTCCACTTCACTGGAAGCCCAGTGATGAGTATAGGGGATTTCTAAGCTTCAAGAAGCCTTCATCCCTAAGCTGTTCTTTGGAGGCAAGGCACCCAGGAGGTCTGCTCCACTGGGAATATCAACATTGCTAAGCCACCCTGGGATTCTTTATTATAGTATGCAGCCCATCTTGATAATCATTATTATTATCATCATTAGAATTATTATCATATAACTTCACTTTTAAGAGAAAGGAATGAACACTTGAAACTCCACTGTTATATTGAAGCCATCCCAACCAAAGAAGCTTTGCAGCCTGGGAACTCACTACAGTGTCTCTAATGTCTGAAGTTTAGGTCAAGAGAAAAATCTTTCTTGATGCATTTGTCCATTTTATTTCCAGGTCCCTTCCAAACAACAAAGTAAAGAGCCTATTTTTCCTGAAGGGCTTGGAAATGATACTTTTTTTGAAGATTGCTGGTTTTCAGATTGTGATTCTCAGCTATAGATAAGGTGGCAGCTAGACCTAGCTGATCAAACTCATCCAGCCCTTAAATCTGGGCAACTAATGTATCATAAACAATTTGGGAACATGTCCACATCACTGAGTGGCTAAGCAGATGAAAAACTTGTTCTTCTCAGATAGCAATGTAGGTTTGCAATTTTACAATGTTCTCTGAAAAGAAACAGAAATGAGTAATTACAGTATTGGGTACCATTTTGAAGAAGATCCTTAAAAGCCAATCTCCTCTCCTAATCTTAGCTGATTAAAACTGATAAGAGGACACTTCCTCAATATTTCATCATTCCATTTTACCCAGGGTAATATATTGGATATTATTGGATTTTTCCCCCTAAATCTATAAGTTTGTCTTTACAGACTCAAGATTTGCATCCAAGTCAAGGTGGTTGGAACATTGCACAATTTGTTCGTAAGTACTCCATAAAAGATGTTCCCTTTCCTTTTTTATCACTCATCACCCACTGTCACAACTACTCAACTCTGTAACTGTAGCATGAAAACAGTTACAGGCAATATCTAAATGAATGGGCATAGTTGTGTTGCAATAAAACTTTATTTACAAAACAAGCATTTCAACATTTCAAAGACAGGGAAAATGAAGTGCAACACATCTACAGCATTAATGTGAGTGTCACATTCAGGGGGAAAAAGGTCATTGATAAGAGATTAATGAACAAGGAGGATAGCTATATGAGAAGTCCAAGAAATATCAGGGACCAGATCAGGCAGAACATGCTAGGCAACAATTTAGTTTTAAGTATGTGTGCTTCTGATGTGCAGTGAGGAAAAGAAAGAAAGAAAGATTACTAAACATTTTACTTGAGAAACAAGGTTGCCTGTGGTGGGAGGTAGAGAAAGTTTGGAGAACAGAACTCAAAAATCCTATTTTCGCCAACACATTATTTGCAAGCCATTTTCCCTGCAAAAAGTTGGAATGATAATTAGCCATCCATTTGTTCAGTCTTAAACTCTCATTCTCATAATTCTATATCACAATTTGGTGTCCTGGAAAAACGGGTAAAATTTAGCATAGACAGAATCAGGTTGAAATGTCAATTCTTACACTGTCTAGTTGTGTGAATCAGGGAAGCCATCTTCTCTGATCCTCTATTTTCTCATCTGGGAAATAAGTTTATTATCATTATTAACTTCACAGAGTTGTTTTGAAGAAAAGTTCTTAATGAAGGATGTGGCATAAAATAAGTTCTCCATAAAAAATTGCCTCTTCCTCCTCATTTACTTATTTACTCAATAAACATTTATTGTATTTTATGCCAGTTATGTGTCAGGCATTGTTCCAAGCACTGGGATAGAAATGTGAGCAAGACTAGTAAGTCTCAGCCCTCATGAACCACACAAGCATTTTTGTTGGATGTATATGGATACGGAGCCCCTAAGAAGGAATTTGACAATGTCTGGAGATATTTTTGGTTGTCATACTAGGAGAAGACGCTATCAATTAGTGGGGAGAGGCCAGAGATGCTGATAAACTTGTTACAATGCACAGGATAGCCTCACCCACATTAAGAACTTTTAGCCCCAAATGCCAATAACATAGTGAGAAACCCTGATATAGGGATGTGTGTGTGTGTGTGTGTTAAAAAAAAAAAAAAAGGTTATAGAGGCACCTGGCTGGCTCAGTTGGTAGAACATGTGACTCTTGATCTTCGGATTGTAAATCAAGCCCCACATTGGGTGTAAAGATTACTTAAAAATAAAATCTTAAAAAAAAAGTATAAAAAGAGTACTGAAAAGAAAGTTGTGCTATAGAGTTCTTTTTTTATTATTTTTTTTTATTTTTTTATTTTTTATTTTTTTTTAAAGATTTTATTTATTTATTTGAGAGAGAGAGCACATGAGAGGGGGGAGGGTTGGGAGGGTCAGAGGGAGAAGCAGACTCCCTGCCGAGCAGGGAGCCCGATGTGGGACTCGATCCCAGGACTCCAGGATCATGACCTGAGCCGAAGGCAGTCGCTTAACCAACTGAGTCACCCAGGCGCCCCGTGCTATAGAGTTCTAATTGAAGAGGAACCCTGAATAAAATAAAAGCCTTGTCTCAGTAATATCTGAAAGACTTTCTTAAATAGGACTACATGATGTGATGAGCACTGGGTGTTATATGCAACTAATGAATCATTGAACATTATATGAAAAACTAATGATGTACTATATGTTGGCTAATTAAATTTAAATAAAAATTAAATAAACAGAAGGACTAGGATTTATAATTGACCACCACAATTAAAAAAAAAAAGAAAGAAAGAAACATGACTCCAGCTGTAAACGTGAATTTAAAGCCAGTCATTTATTTTGCTTTAATCCTCAAGGCTTTATGCACTTCCTTATATTCGCATATTATTAGCTATGATGAGGAAGACAGTTTTTGAAGCTGAATAAACTTAGGACCAAATCCTGGATTTACAACTCATTACATGATCTTGGGAAATCTCACTTAATATATTGTAGCCCTGATTTCTTTACCTGTAATAGGATCAATAATAGAAAATATGTAAAATGGAGTTGTTTTGAAAATTGAATGAAATAGCCCATTTAAAATGCCTATGTCAAACCTTCTTGCACCATTGGTGGGAATGCCAACTAGTGCAGCCACTCTGGAAAACAGTATGGAGTTTCCTCAAAAAGTTAAAAATAGAACTACCCTATGATCTAGTAATCACAGTCTTGGATATTACCCCCCAAAAATACAAAAACTGTAATTCAAAGGGATATGAGCACTCCTAGGTTTATAGCAGCATTATTTACAATAGCCAAATTATGGAAGCAACCCGGGTCCATTGACAGATGAATGGATAAAGAAGTGGTATATATACACAATGGAGTATTATTCAGCCATAAAAAAGAATGAAATCTTCCCATTTTCAAGAACATGGGTGGGCTAGAGAGTATAATGTTAAGTGAAATAAGTCAGTCAGAGAAAGACAAATACCACATGATTTCACTCATATATGGAATTGAAGGAACAAAACAAATGAGCAAAGGAGAAAAGACAGAGAGAGAGAAGCCAAGAAACAGACTCTTAACTATAGAGAACAACCTGATGGTTACCAGAGGGGAGGTGGGTGGGAATAATTGGTGAAATAGGTGATGGGGATTAAGAAGTGCACGTGTCCCGATGAGCACTGGGTGATATACAGAATTGTTGAATCACTATACTGTACATCTGAAACTAATATAATACCATATGTCAATTATACAGAAATTAAAAATTTTTTAAAAGTTTAAAAAAAAGATAATGCACAGCAAAAGAAACAGTCAACAAAACCAAAAGACAACCAACAGAATGGGAGAAGATATTTGCAAATGACATATCAGATAAAGGGCTAGTATCCAAAATCTATAAAGAACTTCTTAAACTCAACACCCAAAGAACAAATAACCCAATCAAGAAATGGGCAGAAGACATGAACAGACATTTTTCCAAAGAAGACACCCAAATGGCCAACAGACACATGAAAAAGTGCTCAACATCGCTCAGCATCAGGGAAATCCAAATCAAAACCTCAAAGAGATACCACTTCACACTAGTCAGAATTGCTAAAATTAACAAGTTTGGAAATGACAGATGTTGGCGGGGATGCAGAGAAAGGGGAGCCCTCCTACACTGTTGGTGGGAATGCAAGCTGGTGCAGCCACTCTGGAAAACAGTAAGGAGGTTCCTCAAAAAGTTGAAACTAGAGCTACCCTACAACCCAGCAATTGCACTACTGGGTATTTACCTCAAAGATACAAATGTAGGGATCCGAAGGGGTACGTGCACCCTGATGTTTGTAGCAGCAATGTCCACAATAGCCCCAGATGTCCATCGACAGATGAATGGATAAAGAAGAAGTGGTACATATATACAATGGAATATTATGCAGCCATCAAAAGGAATGAAATCTTGCCATTTGTAGCAACGTGGATGGAACTGAAAGGTATTATGCTGAGCGAAATAAGTCAACCAGAGAAAGACATGTATCATATGACCTCACT
>NW_027960734.1:0-1180 GCF_054177405.1 Leptonychotes weddellii
ATGATGCCCCCACCCCGTGTGAGGATATGGCCCCGTATGAGGGGACTCATCATGTGAGGTGATGCCCCCGTGTAAGTTGTAATGCCCCCCCAGGTGAGGAGATGTCCCCAAGACATCCCCCTGTGATAGCGTTGCCCCCACCTGTGTGAGGGCAAGTGCCCTCTGTGAGACGTGAGGGGCTCCCCATGTGGGATGTGCTCATGTGGCGGGATGCCCCCACGTGAGATGTCCCCCTGTGGTGCTCCCCCTGTGTGAGGGACACCCCGTGTGACGGGCCGTTCTTCCTGTAAGATGGGCTGCCTCTGTGTGAGGGCACATTTCCCTTGAGTGAGGGGATCCCCCCACATAAGGAGATGTCCTCACGCGAGGTGTGATGCTCCCTGTGTGACAGACACCTGTGTGAAGGGACGCCCACTCAGGGAAAGGCCATCCCTACTCTGAGCTGGTGACAAGGGTGAGCGGGGCCTTGGGGAGGCCTGGTACCAACCGTACGTCACCGGACCCCACCCAGGACCGGGTGAGGTGGTGTCATGTGTGACGTGAGCACCCTTGTTCACTGGTGGCGGCCACTCCTGAGTGCGGACACAGCACGGCGTGTCCCGCTGTCCACCTTCCCCTGCCCCCCTCAGGCCCCGTGTGCGCCCCTCAGCTCTCACCCGCGGTGAGGGCCCTGTCCTGTTGGGGGAGGACACCTGTCCTACCGGGGTCAGGAGGCTGGATGTTCCTGACCCCACGTCTCCCTGCCTCTGCTCCCTGGTTCGCCACCTCAGGGACTCAAGCCCACGTTCCTGGTGTGGGGCGGTGCCATGGGCGCCTGGCCCTCCCCGCCCAGGATCCCACCTGGGGTCCTCCTGACACCCCCCAGCTGAGGAGCCTGCGTCCAGGGAGAGCCCAGCGGTGGCACAAGGAAGGACCCCAGGACACCTTGCAGGGTCAAAGGGACAGAGGGGGACTTTTCCCAGACTGCGATGCCTTGAGTGCTATTGTTTCCACGTCGTGGAATCCTGGTCTTGGGGTATTTATGGCCTTTGTGAGTCGTTCTGGGGCCGCCACGTCCAGTGCTCCCTAGCGGTGCATTTCCCCCTGTCCCGGCCTCAAGCTCCGGGATGTGTGCCTGGGCGCCCCCTGGCGGCCAGAGCCTCTCTCTGTTCCTGCGCCCCGCCTCCACGTCTGTCGCCTC
>NW_027960735.1:0-211 GCF_054177405.1 Leptonychotes weddellii
GAGGAAGCCCCTGAAGAAAAGGCAGTTTTAGGGCCCCCGAGGTGGGAGGAGAGGGAAGGGGGAAGGGCTCAGAGTGGAAAAGTCCCGGGGACCGAGACGGTGGGGAGAGTGTCTTCATGGCTTCCTCCCCTACCCGCACTCACCCTCGAAGGAGGCCTCAGCGGAGATGGGCACCTGAAGAGGGCCACTGCCTGAGCCTGAGACAGAGACA
>NW_027960736.1:0-211 GCF_054177405.1 Leptonychotes weddellii
TGAACCACAATACATTATCATAACTGAAAAAATGAACAGCAATTCCTTTAATAACATCAAATATCCAGTCAGTGTCCAAAGGGTGGGACTTTTGGCTCTGGGCAACTTTTCCACTCCCAACCACCAACCGAGACTGGTGTACTTTCTGCTTCCCTCCCACTTGCATCTCTGCTCCATCCACACTCACCAGGAGGGTAGTGGGGAGAGAGCA
>NW_027960737.1:0-211 GCF_054177405.1 Leptonychotes weddellii
TATGTGGATGAGCTCTCACTGTGGTGGATACACATGTGCATATGACGTGTCTTTTTTTTGTTTGTTTGTTTGTTGTTTTTTTTTATTCTTATGTTAATCCCCATACATTACATCATTATTTTTAGATGAAGTGTTCCATGATTCATTGTTTGTGCATAACACCCAGTGCTCCATGCAGAATGTGCCCTCCTCAATCCCCCCCACCCGGCTC
>NW_027960738.1:0-211 GCF_054177405.1 Leptonychotes weddellii
CTAGAAACATCGCCAAAGGCAAGGGAAGCAAGGGCAAAAATGAATTATTGGGACTTCATCAAGATAAAAAGCTTTTGCAAAGCAAAGGAAACAGTCAACAAAACCAAAAGACAACCGACCGAATGGGAGAAGATATTTGCAAATGACATATCAGATAAAGGGCTAGTATCCAAAATCTATAAAGAACTCATCAAACTCAACACCCAAAGAA
>NW_027960739.1:0-211 GCF_054177405.1 Leptonychotes weddellii
TACCAGAGGGGAGGTGGGTGGGGGGATTGGTGAAATAGGTGAAGGGGATTAAGAGTACACTTATCTTGATGAGCACTGAGTAATATATGGAACTGTTGAATCACTATATTGTACACCTGAAACTAATATTACACTGCATGTTAACTACACTGGAATTAAAATTTAAAGAAAACAAGAAAAAATTTTAAAAAGAACTAGAGATGTGTTAATG
>NW_027960740.1:0-211 GCF_054177405.1 Leptonychotes weddellii
TACCAGAGGGGAGGTGGGTGGGGGGATTGGTGAAATAGGTGAAGGGGATTAAGAGTACACTTATCTTGATGAGCACTGAGTAATATATGGAACTGTTGAATCAGTATATTGTACACCTGAAACTAATATTACACTGCATGTTAACTACACTGGAATTAAAATTTAAAGAAAACAAGAAAAAATTTTAAAAAGAACTAGACATGTGTTAATG
>NW_027960741.1:0-211 GCF_054177405.1 Leptonychotes weddellii
ATTACTTCTGACATACATTTATTTTTCATAAAAAATAAGGAGAGAAGGCTCGGCCTTTGGCTGCAGAGTCTCCAGGTGCCAAATCCTAGTTCGCTCACCAAGAACCATGTAGCCTCAGGAAAAATTGTTGAAATAGGTTTGAACCTCAGTGTTCTCGTCTATGCTTTCAACATGGAGATCTCTGCAGAAGTGACAAAGTTGGAGACAAGAG
>NW_027960742.1:0-211 GCF_054177405.1 Leptonychotes weddellii
AAAGCTATTCTTTTTTTTTTTTTTCTAAATGCTGCATTAGCATGCAGGCCTGAGTCACTGATTTATTTATTTTTTATTTTTTTATTTTTAAAATTTTATTTATTTATTTGATAGAAACAGCGAGAGAGGGAACACAAGCAGGGGGAGTGAGAGAGGGAGAAGCAGGCTTCCCGCTGAGCAGAGAGCCCGATGTAGGGCTCGATCCCAGGAC
>NW_027960743.1:0-211 GCF_054177405.1 Leptonychotes weddellii
GAAAACATCAACAAAATAAAAAAGCAAACTACTAAATGGGAGAAGATATTTGCAAATCTTATATCCAACAAGTTAATATGCAAAATATATAGAGTTCATACATCTCAATTACAAAACAAAATAAAAAACAGTCCAATTAAAAAGTGGGCAGAGAATCTGAATAGACCTTCTTCCAGAAAAGTCAATAGGCACACGAAAGAATGCTCAACAT
>NW_027960744.1:0-211 GCF_054177405.1 Leptonychotes weddellii
CCTTAAGAAGGCGCCTGGGTGGCTCAGTCGTTAAGCGTCTGCCTTCGGCTCGGGTCATGATCCCAGGGTCCTGGGATCGAGCCCCGCATCGGGCTCCCTGCTCCGCGGGAGGCCTGCTTCTCCCTCTCCCACTGCCCCTGCTTGTGTTCCCTCTCTCCCTGTTTCTCTCTCTCTCTGTCAAATAAATAAATAAAATCTTAAAAAAAAAAAA
>NW_027960745.1:0-1180 GCF_054177405.1 Leptonychotes weddellii
CTGCCACCACTGTGCTTGGCTGAGTTCACAAATCTGTTGTAACCTGTAGCTTCCCTGTCACTTCTCTGGCTCTCCTCTCCTGCTAAGCTTTGTTTCCTGGCAGTAATTAAAACCTTCTGCCACTGCCCTAGCTACTGCTGCTGCTGGAACCACCATAGCCACCTTGGTTTCGTGGTTTGGCAAAGTATTGGCCTCCACCACCATAGGGGCCAGAGCTTCTGCCTCCAAAATCTCCTCCTTTCGTGGGTCCAAAATTGGAGGATTGATTGTTGTAATTGCCAAAATCATTATAGCTTCCGCCTCCTCCGTTGTTATAGCTGTCATAGCTGCCACTCCCGCCAAAGCCACTGCCCTGGTTTCCATAACCCTGTCCACCACTTCCATAGCCTCTGCTTCCTCCAGAGTGACCAGGGCCGCCGCCTCCATAACCACCATCATTACCAAATCCGTTATAGCCATCCCCACTGCCACCATATCCACCACCACCTCGACTGCCACCAAAGCCACCTCGACCACTGAAGTTCCCTCCACGACCAAAGTTGTCATTCCCACCAAAACCACCTCCACGACCACCACCAAAGTTTCCAGAACCACTTCGACCTCTTTGGCTGGGTGAAGCACTAGCCATCTCTTGCTTAGATAGGGCTTTCCTTACTTCACAGTTGTGGCCATTCACAGTATGGGATTTTTGAATGACAATCTTGTCTACAGAGTTATGGTCATCAAATGTTACAAAAGCAAAACCTCTCTTTTTGCTACTGCCCCGGTCAGTCATGATCTCGATCACTTCAATTTTCCCATACTGTTCAAAATAATCTCTTAGATGATGATCTTCAGTGTCTTCTTTAATGCCACCAACAAAAATCTTTTTCACAGTTAAGGGGGCACCAGGTCTTTGAGAATCTTCTCTTGAGACAGCCCTCTTTGGTTCCACAACTCTCCCATCCACCTTGTGTGGCCTTGCGTTCATGGCTGCATCCACCTCCTCCACAGTGGCATACGTGACAAAGCCAAAGCCTCTGGAGCGCTTGGTGTTTGGATCTCTCATTACCACACAGTCCGTAAGCGTTCCCCATTGCTCAAAATGGCTCCTCAAACTCTCATCGGTTGTTTCAAAGCTCAAACCTCCGATGAAGAGCTTCCGCAGCTGTTCAGGCTCTTTGGGAGACTCTGACTTAGA
>NW_027960746.1:0-211 GCF_054177405.1 Leptonychotes weddellii
GGAGACTCGGCCCAAGATCACTGGGAAGGCATCCTGGTCATCCTCGCCGACGATCTCCAGCATCTCTGCGTGGCTGGTCGGCTCCTTGGTGCGATACTTGAGGAGCAAGAACTCCACCAGGTCGACCACCTTCCCCTGGACTACGTTTTGGAGCCCCGGCTGGGCTTCTTCGGGCTCCTCCCAGGTGCTCGCCCCCTCCTCATCGGGGCTG
>NW_027960747.1:0-211 GCF_054177405.1 Leptonychotes weddellii
TTTTCTTTTAATTGACTCTGAGAAAAGTTAACGGTGTCGTTCCTACCCTCCAGACACACGAGGTGCCATCACGGCCACATACCTAAAGGCAGCGGGGTGGAAGCCACAGCAGCTGCGGCCAGTCCCGCGGGGTGCGGTGGAGGGGTCCCCGGGGGGGTTGTCTCTATTCCGCTCTCTTCCATCATTTTTCTTCAGTTACAGTTTACTGTAA
>NW_027960748.1:0-211 GCF_054177405.1 Leptonychotes weddellii
TTAACCCCACAAAACATGCCCAAAAGCTAGAGACCCACAAAACATGCTTTATTTTTGCTGCTTTCAGGTTATTATTCTAAATAACAAGGATAATATTAATGGTCACAAATTTGATTTGGCTGATCTGATGGGCTGGGCCCATCTCCTCTCACTGTCCTCTGTTTCACCTTGCCTGTTATATTGAAGGGAAAAATTTCCTTCGAGGAAGATC
>NW_027960749.1:0-211 GCF_054177405.1 Leptonychotes weddellii
CTCTTTTTTTTGTCCTCCTTCGTTTTAGAAGCCAAAGCTAAATGTTTTAATTTTACATTATTCCTGACATAATGCTAATGAGTTCCAGGCGTCCCCTGAGTTGGGCTCAACTCTGCAGGGCCAGGCTTCTGGGAGGGGCCCTGCTCCCCGGAACGCCCCTCCTGCCACCCCCTTGGTTCTTGGCCAAGTGCCTTGCGGCGCGTTTCTGCTT
>NW_027960750.1:0-211 GCF_054177405.1 Leptonychotes weddellii
TTAAAAATCATATAATCATCCCAATAGACAGAGAAAAAGCATTTGACACAATTCACAATCCATTTATGATAAAAACTCTCAACAATTAGGTGTTGAAGAAATATACCTCAACATAATAAAGGCCATAAATAAGAAGCCTATAACTAGCATCATATAAAAAAGCTTTCAGCTTTTCCTCAAGGTCAGGAAAAAGACAAGGGTACACAATTTC
>NW_027960751.1:0-211 GCF_054177405.1 Leptonychotes weddellii
TTTTCCATGTAAGGTAGCAGATTCATGGGCCACAGAGGTTAAGGCACTGACATTTTAGGGGGACCATTATTCTGCCCACCATGCCATTCAAGTGTTCATAGTATTCCTTCCTGGTCTTTTTTATTTCTGTAACATTGGTAGTAATCGCCTCTCCTTCATTCTTGATTTTAGTAATTTGTGTCTTCCCTTTTTTCTTGGTTAGTCTAGCAAA
>NW_027960752.1:0-211 GCF_054177405.1 Leptonychotes weddellii
TTTTTTTTTTTTAAGATTTTATTTATTTATTTGAGACAGAGAGAATGAGAGACAGAGAGCATGAGAGGGAGGAGGGTCAGAGGGAGAAGCAGACTCCCTGCCGAGCAGGGAGCCCGATGCGGGACTCGATCCTGGGACTCCAGGATCATGACCTGAGCCGAAGGCAGTCGCTTAACCAACTGAGCCACCCAGGCGCCCCTGGATGTTGAAT
>NW_027960753.1:0-211 GCF_054177405.1 Leptonychotes weddellii
GAATGTAAAATGAAAAAAAAAATTAAAATTTCCCTAAATTTCTAACATAACCTGACTTATCTTTAGGAAGAGTAACAAAGGTAGATTTTTGACAAATGAGCAAGTATATCATAAAATGTTTGAGCAGAGATAAATTTATGCTACATCTTAATTCGCTAATGACAAAGTTTTAAGAAATATTTTTATAATCTAGAAAAATCCCTTTATAAGT
>NW_027960754.1:0-211 GCF_054177405.1 Leptonychotes weddellii
AAAAAAGACTGTACAGGGCGCCTGGGTGGCTCAGTTGGTTAAGCGACTGCCTTCGGCTCAGGTCATGATCCTGGAGTCCCTGGATCGAGTCCCGCATCGGGCTCCCTGCTCGGCAGGGAGTCTGCTTTGCCCTCTGACCCTATCCCCTCTCATGTGTTCTCTCTCATTCTCTCTCTCTCAAATAAATAAATAAAATCTTTAAAAAAAAAAA
>NW_027960755.1:0-211 GCF_054177405.1 Leptonychotes weddellii
TTAAATATTATTAAATAGGTATTATTTGGAAATGATTGAAAATATGTGAAAAATATGAAATTTTTAATAACTTTGAACCTTATTTATTTATTATTTATTTATTTTAAAGATTTTATTACTTATTTGAGAGAGAGCACGAGCGGGGGTAAGGGGCAGAGGGAGAGGGAGAACAGACTCCCTCTGAGCAGGGAGCTGGCGGTGGGCTCCATCC
>NW_027960756.1:0-1180 GCF_054177405.1 Leptonychotes weddellii
TTAGAAAAAGCTTCATAAGAAACTAATTTACAACCTGAAGACAAATTAGTTAAAAAAAAGATGCAACCTCACAGTATTTCACCTACTTTACCTCCCCTTTAAATTTCCAAAACTTAGTCTATTTTAAAATATTTCATATTAATTGTCCATAGTTAAAAGGAGGAAAGAAAATGAGAGTGTGCTAATGTTTTTTTATAATACCTGAATTAAATCAGATATTTTTAAAAAACATTTTATACAAAGTTTGTTTTCTTTGGAAATATATATACTTAAAAATACATAAGCCATAATTTGTAACTTTCTAATATAAACTATTCTAATTGAACCTAATATGTCCTATTGACTACTGTAGAATTATCCCTTACTAAATTGAACATGCAAATTTTCAACAGTATAATTTAGCTATTTCTAAGCTACATTAAAAACAAAAGTAATTATTTTGCATTTGTTTTCTTTTTTTAATATTTGAATACTCATTGGCTTTGCTTTAAAAAATTACATTTGAAAATTACAAACATCACAATTAACCATGCTTTTACTCTTAGGAAACTCTTCATCTCCTTAAGTATAATAGTAAGACTGGCAATATCAGTGATGCCAGTTGTTTCCAAAGGGAAACATAATCAGTATTCCCATCCCGCATTTCCTTTGTGATAGGACTTTACCATCCTCCCCATGAAGGCAGGAGTATCCTCTCTCTCTTAATCTACCTTGGTCTTGTGACTTGCTTTGGCCAAGAAAATGGAGCTGATGCAGATGTGGTGCTGAATGGCTTACACACCAGAGGCTTAGGAAACTTTACAGCTTCCATTCTCACCCCCTTGGAGCTCTGGCTTTATTGGTAGATACCATGAAGATCTCTGTAGAATATCCCAAAGAGTCAAAACAAAAACAAAAACAAAAAACAACCAAAAAACAACAAAAAAAACCAAACCAAAAAAAAAACAAAACCAAAACCAAAACCAAAAAAAACCCAAAACCAAAAAAACCAAACCCAAAACAAAACCACACACACACACACACACACACACACACACAAAACAAACCAAAAAATACTTCCTGGAGCTAATAATAGACTAATTGTTGACATGTGTTTAAGAATAAAAGAGAAAAGCATTGAGGGTTGTTTTAATTAAGAGGTTTGCAGGAGAAGGTTTGATGACTGAGCTTTGGGTTGATT
>NW_027960757.1:0-211 GCF_054177405.1 Leptonychotes weddellii
GACTGAGCCACCCAGGTGCCCCTGTTTTTTGCTTTTTTTTTTTTAAAGACTTTATTTTTAAGTAATCTCTACACCCAATGTGGGGCTCAAACCCACAGTCCCGAGATCAAGAGTCGCATCATGTTCCACTGACTGAGCCAGGCAGGCACACCTCCTTTGTGAAATTGACATTTTGGGGTTTTTTAATTTGTTTTTTCTTTAAAGATTTTTT
>NW_027960758.1:0-211 GCF_054177405.1 Leptonychotes weddellii
TTTGGTTCAGGTCATGATCTCATGGGTCACGAGATCAAGCCCTGCGTCGGGCTCTGGCGCTGAATGCGGAGTCTGCTTGTCCCTGTCCCTCTCCCTTTGGACCTCCCCCCCACTCTTTCTCTCTCTCAAATAAATAAATAAATAAATAAAATCTTCAAAAAAAAAAGAAAAATCTTTATGGTATTATAAAACACAGATACAAAAAAAAAAA
>NW_027960759.1:0-211 GCF_054177405.1 Leptonychotes weddellii
ACTGTGCGATTCCGCGGAGCTGCGTGCTGCAGGGAGTACCGGAGAGGACGGGACTGTGTTCGTGTCTTCCAGGAACGGTGATCCCTTCAGAGGGCTCCACTCCCGCGCGCTCGTGCTCCGGGGCGGCGGGGGGGCGGGGGGCGGGCGGGAAGCACCGGGGCGTGTCTGGCACCAGCAGCTGGGCCTGGGGCTGCAGCATCCCAAGGTGTTG
>NW_027960760.1:0-211 GCF_054177405.1 Leptonychotes weddellii
AAAAAAAAAAAACACATATATATTTAGATGTCTTGGGGCTGTAATAGGCTTTCCCAGCAATTTTAGAAAAGCTACACTTTCTGGCCTTCCATATCTCTTAAAAATCCTTTTATTCATAAGAGTACAATTTCATAATTTCCTTCCTGAGAAAAGAATGAAAGGATAGAGTGAAGAAAAGCAAAAAATAAAAATCAGCAAAGGACAAAGAGGA
>NW_027960761.1:0-211 GCF_054177405.1 Leptonychotes weddellii
CGGACGACCGCGGTGTGTGAACAGACAATCCTGCACCTGCCCCACAGTCAGGTCAGCAGTAGCCTCACCCGATGCCACAGGCCCACATCACTCCCCTCCCTCCTCCCGTCACGTAGGCACTTCATCTCACAGCGTTGCAACAAAGGGGGGTACGGCTCATTGCGATGATTTTGAGAGACCCCAGTCACAGAACTTTATTTACAACATATTG
>NW_027960762.1:0-211 GCF_054177405.1 Leptonychotes weddellii
CAGCAGCCAAGCCTGAACAGTGCCCGAGACACAGGCTTTTCCCCGTTGGCTAAGAAATTTTCTAAGTTTTCTCAAGAAAATTTGCCGAGCCCCTTGGCTTTGTGGCTGCTAGGGAAGGCTCTCAAGGAAGACAGAGAAGCTGCCCGCGCTGCCAACGAGGCCTGACCTCGCAGGTGAGTTAGTGTGATCAAGGTTGGCCGGTGGATTTCCT
>NW_027960763.1:0-211 GCF_054177405.1 Leptonychotes weddellii
CCTCAAGCCTCACTAGGTGTGGCCCACTGGCCAGCTGCATGGGCATCCCCGGGAGCTTGTTAGACGTGCTGAATCTTAGGCCCCAGCCCAGACCTACTGAATCCAAATCTGTATTTTAACATGACCAGATGATTCATATGCAACATCAAAGTTTGAGAAGTACTGCTCTAAAGTACCAGATATAATGAAAATAACTTTTTTTCCTGAGGGT
>NW_027960764.1:0-211 GCF_054177405.1 Leptonychotes weddellii
TCTTGGGCTGCTCTTTTTTTTTTTTTTTTAAATTCTCAGCCTCCTAATTTAACCATCTGGGATTCTTCTTAAAGCGCCATCCTATTCAGCATTTAGAAATGAAGGACTTGACTTTCAATGGAAAATCTACATTTCATTGCAAAGAGAGAACTCGACGTCAATGTCCTATCCTGCATGGTCTGCAACCGTGTATGCCCAGCGGACGGTAGAG
>NW_027960765.1:0-211 GCF_054177405.1 Leptonychotes weddellii
ATATAAATGGGATGTTACAATATGAACCCTTTTATCTCTGGCTTCTTTCGCTCGAAGTTATATTTGTGGAATTCAGCCATGCTCTTCTGTATAAATGGAATTTGTATATTTTCATTGTTCTATTGCATGACATTGTGTGAATATACCAATGTACTTTCTCTTCTTTCTGCTGTTGATGGGCAATCATTGGGTTGTCCATCTACTGAAGATT
>NW_027960766.1:0-211 GCF_054177405.1 Leptonychotes weddellii
CTCCTTAGGGTCTCAGGTACACTCCTTCCAGACAGGGGACTTGGTTTGGGTCAAAGATTGGAAGAAAGAAGAAGGCTCGGGGCGCCTGGGTGGCTCAGTTGGTTAAGCGGCTGCCTTCGGCTCAGGTCATGATCCTGGAGTCCCGGGATCGAGTCCCGCATCGGGCTCCCTGCTCGGCAGGGAGTCTGCTTCTCCCTCTGACCCTCCCCCC
>NW_027960767.1:0-1180 GCF_054177405.1 Leptonychotes weddellii
TTCTGCAATCTACATTACAGCTCCCAGGATTTCCCCTGCAAGAAGCCCCCTCTTTATCTGAATACTTGCTGAAAAGCTGGTCTCTCATAAAATAGAAATAGATCCCACTCTGAAGAATGCAGGCCGTCCAGTGCAGCCTGAGAAAAATCATAACCCGGGAAGAAAAATCTTAAAAAATATTTTCTTAGCTTCTTGATTAGTGGAGTTGAGTTGGGACATTATACAGAGCCAAGGGTAAAATCTGTTGTTATTTAATATTATTTAATAAGAAAGATCTGCCCTCCCCACTAAGTGATGATTTGAATACTGGCTCTCTTGAAAGGGCTTTCTGCTTTCAGCAAACCTAGTGCCAGCTTGATTAGGTGATTATTTTGCTTCAGATTCTCAGGGGGCTCCTGATGCCCTTAGAAGGAAACCCCATGCCCTGAGCAAGACTCTCACCGTGTGGTCCTGCTGTCGGCCTCTCTGTCTGTGCCCTCCACCCCGGCAGGGAGCTGGCTCCTCTCTGGGGCCCTGGTGACCTCTCACATGTCCACACAGCCCACAGGGTGGGGCTGGAGCTGTGCCTGAATGCAGGTTTTGCAGAATGTCTTGTGGTCCTCCCAGACCCCGGGATCGATCTTGGAGGCCTGTAGGGAACTGCCATCTCTAAGTCGCTTCCCTGGGTGGAGGAGGCTGTTCAAGGGTTTCTCACGGCCTCCCGGATCCTGAGGACGGATGAGACCTTCTGCCTGCCCCCCGTCGGGCATAGCTGCAGGGGACAGAGCTGCTTCCTGCCCCCCCTGCCATGGCCGTTCTGCGGCCCCGTGTCTCATGGCACCCCGCACAAGGACCTCTGGCTGTGCTTCCTCCCACCCTGCTTGCAGGTAGCAAACTGTCTGAGCTTGAGGGGACCTCCTGTTTCCCCCGCTGCTGAACCAGCCATGTCCGGCCCTGCCTTGTGCTCAAGACCCTCTGCTTCCTGCCATTCCCCCCTGCTCCCCTGCCCTGAGAGTCAAGACCGTATGTGCGCTTTCTGGTAGGAAAAAGGTCGCTGGGGGAGCACAGAAGTGGGGAGATGCTGGTGCTGGTGTGTGCCGGGCATGGTCTGTGCTGCTTCTGTGACCCCTTCTCACGCCGAGAAAGGGACATCGTCATCCCACATGAAGAAGGAGGAATGAAGGCCCAGAGGGGAAGTCCC
>NW_027960768.1:0-211 GCF_054177405.1 Leptonychotes weddellii
GCCCCGCCACCACCATCTGTTCCTCTGACAAATGCTGCCGGTGCGGAGTCTGCCTGCCCAGCACCTGCCCACACACGACTTGGTTACTGGAGCCAACCTGCTGTGACAACTCCCCCCCACCCTGCCACATTCCTCAGCCCTGTGTGCCCACCTGCTTCCTGCTCAACTCCTCCTACCCCACCCCAGGCCTGGAGACCATCAACCTCACAAC
>NW_027960769.1:0-211 GCF_054177405.1 Leptonychotes weddellii
ACAACTATGCAGAATTAAACAACACACTTCTATATAATCAAAGGGTCAAAGATATCAAAATGGAAATCAGAAAATACTTTGAGATTAATAGAAATGAAGACAGAGCCTACCAAAACCTAGAGGGTCCTACTAAAGCAGTGCTGAGAGGGAAATATATAGCTATAAATTATATGAAAAAGAAACATCTCCAATCAATTACATAAACTTCCAC
>NW_027960770.1:0-211 GCF_054177405.1 Leptonychotes weddellii
ACAAATTACAGATTTGTGAGAAAAAAATAATGCTGTTGATTGCTTTAAACCACCATGTTTGGGGGTGGTTTGTTACACAACACCAGGCACCTAGAACAAACAGACACAGAGAAGAAATATACATGCCATCAGTATGTAGGCTGATGAATTTTCACAATCTGAACACAGCCATGTAGCCAACACCCAGATCAAGAAACACCTTCTCAGAATC
>NW_027960771.1:0-211 GCF_054177405.1 Leptonychotes weddellii
GGTTGTGAGTTTAAGCCCCACCTTGGGTGTAGAGATTACTTAAAAAAAAAATCTTCAGAAAAATGTTTTATAAATGTGCAATCTTAGGCCCCACTCTGATTTATTAAATCCTAAGGTGATTCATATGCATATTCAAATTTGAGAAATACTGCTTAGGCATTAATTCTCAAACTTTGATGTATATCAGAATCCCTTGGAGGGGCGCCTGGGT
>NW_027960772.1:0-211 GCF_054177405.1 Leptonychotes weddellii
GAGGGGGTGTCAAGTAAGAGGTGAGCAGGGATCCATTCTGTTTTGACATTCACAGGTAAAGTGCGATCGGCAGCATGGTTAAGAGACAGAGATGAGAGCAGGGAAATTACGAGCATCGCTCAGGCCAGGGTGGACAGTGTGTCACAGGCATGCATGGGCAGGAGGATCTGAAGGGGAGTCATCTGGTGCTTGCTGCTCGTCCACCAGACCC
>NW_027960773.1:0-211 GCF_054177405.1 Leptonychotes weddellii
AGGATCATGGACGTAAAG
This sequence comes from Leptonychotes weddellii, assembly GCF_054177405.1. NCBI lineage: Eukaryota > Metazoa > Chordata > Mammalia > Carnivora > Phocidae > Leptonychotes > Leptonychotes weddellii. Next base: position 19 of record NW_027960773.1, read on the forward strand.
TAGGATGGGGCCCATTAGTCAACAATGGGAATTCAAAGGATCACCAAAGTTGATGGCTTCCAGCTATGAAAGGAACTGTTTTCCAACCCATTGACTGGAAGCTTTGAGAGAGAAAGAGAACTATGCTTCTGGTTTACAGTGTTTAATCACATTATTTGTTAGTTTTTGAAATCATCCCTAGGAGGTAGCAGTT
>NW_027960774.1:0-211 GCF_054177405.1 Leptonychotes weddellii
TTTTTTTTTTTTAAGATTTTATTTATTTATTTGAGAGAGAGAGAATGAGAGACAGAGAACATGAGAGGGAGGAGGGTCAGAGGGAGAAGCAGACTCCCTGCCGAGCTGGGAGCCCGATGCGGGACTCGATCCCGGGACTCCAGGATCATGACCTGAGCCGAAGGCAGTCGCTTAACCGACTGAGCCACCCAGGCGCCCTAACGTAATCATT
>NW_027960775.1:0-211 GCF_054177405.1 Leptonychotes weddellii
AATAAAATCTTTAAAAAAAAAAAAACCCAAACAGAAATGCTGTCTGTGATGTTTACTCTTAAAGCATGGTTAGCATACCAAGTACAGGGCATAAATACAATGTGTAAATATATCAACACATTGGACATAAAGAATCTCCAACTATCATTGTGAATTAGCAACAATAATAACAACAAAAACCACTTATTTTTTTTTTTTTAGATTTTTTATT
>NW_027960776.1:0-211 GCF_054177405.1 Leptonychotes weddellii
ACGGATCGTGATAGCACATTTGCCAAAGATGCATGGTGGTGTGAGAGGCTTGGCTTCTAGAGGGCTAAGCCATCCTGGCTTTCTGGCGTGGATGCGGCTGCGGCTCAGAGGCAGAGCCTCTCCACTCAAAAATACTAACGACTCTACCACTACCCAGGAAGGTTTCCAAACAAAGCTCAGTGAAAAAGAAATTTTAACCCAAACTGAGAAA
>NW_027960777.1:0-211 GCF_054177405.1 Leptonychotes weddellii
TTTTTTTTTTTTAAGATTTTATTTATTTATTTGAGAGAGAGAGAATGAGAGACAGAGAGCATGAGAGGGAGGAGGGTCAGAGGGAGAAGCAGACTCCCCGCCGAGCAGGGAGCCCGATGCGGGACTCGATCCTGGGACTCCAGGATCATGACCTGAGCCGAAGGCAGTCGCTTAACCAACTGAGCCACCCAGGCGCCCCGGAGATGGAGAA
>NW_027960778.1:0-1180 GCF_054177405.1 Leptonychotes weddellii
GCGGATCGGTCTCGCTGCACATGGGGGGGGTCCGAGAGGCAGATCGGTCTCGCTGCACGTGCGGGGGGTCCGAGAGGCGGATCGGTCTCGCTGCACACGGCGGGGGGTGGTCCGCAAGGCGGATCGGTCTCGCTGCATGTGTCAGGGGGGTCCGCAAGGCGGAGAGGTCTCACTGCATGTGTCGGGGGGGTCCGCAAGGCGGAGAGGTCTCCCTGAACATGGGGGGGTTCACGAGGCGGGGAGGCCTCGCTGCACATGGGGCGCCACGAAGTGGATCAGTACCTGCACCCCCATGTTCACAATTCCCGCTCTGGTCGTGCTCCTTCCGGGAGCACCGGGATGGGGGCGGGTGTCAGGGCAGTATCCATCTCCCGGTCCCCGGCCAGAATGCGTCCAGATGCACCAGAGCCTCGACTGCCCTCCACGCCCTGGGGAACAGGTGCTTTCAGCCAGCGCACCTGCTGATTCTCCATCCCCAGGTGTCCCCTCTGCATCAGCCTCCCCCCTCCATCCAAAAGTTCGGACCCTGGCTCTAGACGCCCAGTACCCCTGGCTGGAACTCACTAACCCATTCATTCACTCATTCATTCACTCATTCACCCCTGTACTCAGCAGCCCTTCACTGGGCACGTACGCTGTAGGAGGCCCAGTGTGGGGCCCCGGACGGCATGGACTCTGCCTCCCAGGGCTCCCAGCCCAGCAGTGGGGACAAACAGGAAGAGGGGACCCTCCCAGACAGGCTGACAAAGTCTACGAGGGGAGGCACGGGGGCGGCCCCACGCCCAGTTATCAGCCCAACTGACCACTAACCCACGGAATCAAGGGTCTGTCTGACCGTGTCCAGTGGCGCCTACTTCCGGACGTGCACGGGTGTGGAGTCCTGTCTGCTCCATGCGGCGGGCGAGGAAACCACCAAGTCCGGCCCCGGCGAGGGGCAGGGCACCAGAGGACAGCTTCCTTCCCTGATTCACCGCAATCCTTGCTCTTCCTGGCTTGTCCCCGCTCAGCTTCCTCCGGCGGGGGCTGCGCAGTGGCCAGCGACACCCACACAGACGCTTCCAGACTCCATCCACGATCATCGGTAGTCAGCCCCCATCCTGCCCATTTCACAGATGGCAACACTGGGGCCAGGAGGCCACAGGTGACCATGGCCCGGCCACAGTGACAGGGAGAGGGACAC
>NW_027960779.1:0-211 GCF_054177405.1 Leptonychotes weddellii
ATTACTTCTGATATACATTTATTTTTCATAAAAAATAAGGAGAGAAGGCTCGGCCTTTGGCTGCAGAGTCTCCAGGTGCCAAATCCTAGTTCGCTCACCAAGAACCATGTAGCCTCAGGAAAAATTGTTGAAATAGGTTTGAACCTCAGTGTTCTCGTCTATGCTTTCAACATGGAGATCTCTGCAGAAGTGACAAAGTCGGAGACAAGAG
>NW_027960780.1:0-211 GCF_054177405.1 Leptonychotes weddellii
CCCATGGTCACATCTGGGCTGAGGAAGTCAAAAGTCCCTTCACCATCTTTGAGCTATTTTTTCTGCTATAGAGACCTAGAAGCCATAACAACATCATAAAATGGAAACAGCCTGGATCCTCCTGAATCACTGCTTGGGGAGAGCTGCTCTGAAGAAATGCCCAGCTTGAAGCAGATTTTGTTTTTTGTTTTTTGTTTTTTGTTTTTATTTT
>NW_027960781.1:0-211 GCF_054177405.1 Leptonychotes weddellii
GAGGAGGGCACATTCTGCATGGAGCACTGGGTGTTGTGCACGAACAATGAATCATGGAACACTTCATCTAGAACTAATGATGTAATGTATGGGGATTAACATAAGAATAAAAAAAAAAAAAAGAATTGATATCCACCCCACCTCCAGAGATTGTAGTCTATGCTATTTATTTGATCCCTTTAATTTATACCAGTAACAAGCTTAGAGATGT
>NW_027960782.1:0-211 GCF_054177405.1 Leptonychotes weddellii
TGACTTTAAGCTTACCCTCAGAGTTACATGGGACATTTTATTTATTTATTTATTTTTTTTTTTTTTTCATCAAATTTTTTTTTTATTCTTATGTTAATCCCCATACATTACATCATTAGTTTTAGATGAAGTGTTCCATGATTCATTTTTTGTGCATAACACCCAGTGCTCCATGCAGAACGTGCCCTCCTCAATACCCCCCACCAGGCCA
>NW_027960783.1:0-211 GCF_054177405.1 Leptonychotes weddellii
TCATCAAGATATGAAATTCAGAAGCCATAAAAGAAATGATTGGTAAGTTTGACTAGATAACCACTTAAAATTTCTGCACAGAAATAAAAACATGCAACAATTAAAAACCCCCCAAGGAGCACCTGGGTGGCTCAGTCAGTTAAGCATCTGCCTTCGGCTCAGGTCACGATCCCGGGGTCCTGGGATCGAGCGCCACATCAGGCTCTCTGCT
>NW_027960784.1:0-211 GCF_054177405.1 Leptonychotes weddellii
GGTTGCTGTAATGATTGGGGTTCATTGATAGAGCATAGAATCTACTCCAGCTGGGGGTGCCTGGGTGGCTCAGTCGTTAAGCGTCTGCCTTCGACTCAGGTCATGATCCCAGGCTCCTGGGATCGAGCCCCACATCGGGCTCTCTGCTCAGCGGGAAGCCTGCTTCTCCCTCTCCCGCTCCCCCTGCTTGTGTTCCCTCTCTCGTTGTCTC